>NC_079433.1:18215996-18253496 GCF_026213295.1 Gadus chalcogrammus | reverse complement strand
AGGAGGGGAGGAGGGGAGGAGGAGAGGTGGAGAGGAGGGGAGGAGAGGAGGAGGAGAAGAGGGGGAGGGGAGGTATCCTAGCAGGCCTGTTTGTAAGAGATAGGCCTCTCCCTCTCTCTAAAAGTTTCTCTCCCCCCCACACCTTTTCAACTCCCAACCCGCTCCCGAGTCCCCATCCATCACAGGGAGCTCCGGCGACAGGCTCTGTGTGCGCGTTTCGTACTGTTGTCTCGTTTAGTGCTCTCCTCTCAGTTTCTGCGGTGCTAGCATCTTTTGCGTTGGGCTACGATGATGATGACGATGATGTTGATGATGACTAGGAAGGGGAGGGCGGGGGAATGACCCTTGGTTGTGTAAAAAAGACAACAAGTCAACATCGCCCTCTCTCTCTCTCTCTCTCTCTCTCTCTCTCTCTCTCTCTCTCGCTCTCTCTCTCTCTCTCTCTCTCTCTCTCTCTCTCTCTATCTCTCTCTCTCTCTCTCTCTCTCTCTCTCTCTCTCTCTCTCTCTCTCTCTCTCTCTCTCTCTCTCGCTTTGGTTGCTCATGTTCTATGGCCTCCCATGGTCCCTGAAGTATGACAGCGAACCCTCAGCGATGCCCCTGGCAGAGAGGGAAGCTGTCAGTGGTGCTATTGTTACGTACAGTAGTGCTGGGTCAACACTACTCCGGCCTGTCCCCAACGCCCCCCCCCCCCCTGCCCCCCCTCCCCCCAAACCATCACCTCCACGGCCCGACGTCCTGAGAGGATGTTAGTGAGAGGCTGTGGTGCTAACGAGCTTTGTTGTGTGTAGACTGGCAGCAGCTGCTGCATGTGTCGATGAGCGTCTCTTTGTGTTGGTGTGCGTCTGTGTGTGTCGGTGTGCGCGTGTGTGCGTCAGTGTGTGTATGTGTGCGTCAGTGTGTGTATGTGGGCGGGAGGTTGGGTCGGATGGTAAGGGGGTGCTCATTCAGGGAGGAGAGAGTGAGAGAGATGGACGGAGATACCGTTTGTGCGTGTGTGTGTTTCTGCGTGTGTGTGTTTCTGCGTGTGTGTTTATTTTCCTTTGCACTGAGGCGGTTTTGCTGACGGCTGAAACAGCGGTGCTGTGTACGGAGGCTGATAAGAAAAACGTCCCCTAGGAAGATGTTGTCATCATCATCGTCGTTGTTATGGCAATCAAGTTTGTTTTATTGTGACGGTCGGGAGAGGGGGGGCTTGCTGTTTAATAGGCAACGCTTTTCAAACCATTGGCTCCGCTGCTTTCTTATTATTGATTCGTTCATCTCGCTCATGAGAAGGTCACTTGGATGGTAATTCATCTTGTTATTCTTACGGTGGGCGTTAAACATTTCACCACTGTCCTGCCTCTGCACTATTCGAAAGGTTTATGTCCATATAACGTTTGATACGCACAACTTATAGTCAAATCTGAGTTTATATCGATAGCCCTTTTCTCTGTTGAGCCCTCCGCGGGCCTTGCGGGCCATATTGAACCGACGTGTTGACAGCTCACCACTAATCTAGAGACACGGACAGCCTGAAAAGACTCCTGGGCCCCGTTTCCCGAAAGCGTCGTTAGCCTAAGTGGATCGTGAAGTGTGTCGAAAGGGCATCGTAGAGTTTTCACCGCGTTTCCCGAAAGCATCGTGGGGAACGAACGTCTTGAAAACGCTCGTAGCTAACGAGTACTCCAGGGGTGCTCGTAGGTACTCGTAGGACGCTAAGAGCATCGTCAGCTATAGCCTCAGTGGCGACACCATCGGACATTCCGTCTATTGGATGCGTTTTATTAAAACGCATTGCGCCTTTATGTTCTTAGTTTGGTAATTAATAAAGATTATTAATTAATTAAATAAAATAAATTAAAATTAATAAAATAAAATAAATTAAAAAAAATAAGAAAATAAAGAAATACAATTTTTTATAAAAAACAAGCAAAGGAGCAGGCAAAAGGCTGGGATATGGTGGGGATTGGTCACGTTGACGGGAATGTTTAGTGACATGAGGGAGGGTGGAGGGGGTAAAAAAAAAGTCTCAATCACTATTCGACGCGCATGAAAACCAGCCGCGTAGCTATGAGGGAGGCCGTCCTCACACCGATCTTCCTCATCGTCATCGTCCTCAACGTCCTCCGGTTCAAGCAATGCCACCCCAGCCTTAGCTGCAATGTTGTGCAACATAGCCGTCACACATATCACGGCGCATGACTTGGCCGGAGAAAGCTGGAGCCCTCCGCCTGACTTGTGAAGGCATCTAAAGCGCCACTTCCACCTCCCGATCGTGCGCTCAACGATGCACCGGGCCAGACGGTGGGCTTCGTTGTATTCCTCATCATGGACGTCTCCCGGGTTATTCACAGGTGTGAAGAGGAATTATTTAAGGGGGGAAAATGCCGTGAAACGCACAGTGCATTCAGGATTAGGACTGATATATGTCGGTTTAAGCCTAATCAATTGTGTTTTAATGTCTTTAGCATTCATATAATTGCAGTCTATTTTTTTCGTAGGATACTCTGCTGTTGTCCTTGATGGGGATATATTTTAACCCTTTTTAACACAATTTTCCTGCGACATTCCTGCGTCTCCCCCTCCTACGGAGCCCATTTCAGCACCGTGTCAGTAGACAGTTACAATCCTACGACGTCGTGAGTGCAGCGAATGCGCGTTCACGTTAAGAGGAGTTTCGGGAAACGCTCCAAAGAAATTGACGATGGATCGCAAGATCCATCGTGAGAATGATCGTACGAGCGTGGATCCATCGTTATCGGGAAACGGGGCCCTGAACGCTCAATGGGGACAGGAACAAAACGTTCAAGGGATGTAGTCGAACAATTACATCTACTACACATTTGTTTGGTTTTTAATATTTCTTTGTGTGTGTTTGTGCGTGTGTGTCTGTGTGTGTCTGTGTCGATTTCTGTGCGTGTGTGTGTTTGTGTGTGTGTCTGTGTCTGTGTATTTCTGTGTGTGTGTGTGTGTCTTATTCTGTGTGTGAGTGTGTGTCTATTTCTGTCCTTGTGTGTGTGTGTGTGTCTTATTCTGTGTGTGTGTGTGTGTGTGTCTTATTCTGTGTGTGTGTGTGTGTGTGTGTGTGTGTGCTTATTTTGTGTGTGTGTGTGTGTGTGTGTGTGTGTGTGTGTGTGTGTGTGTGTGTGTGTGTGTGTGTGTGTGCGTTTGTGTGTCTGTGTGTGTGTATGTGTCTATTTCTGTATGTGTATGTGTATGTGTGTGTGTATTGGGTGTGTGAGTAGGATCCTGAAGTTCCTGGTGGCTAAGAGGAAGTTTAAGGAGACCCTGCGTCCGTACGATGTGAAGGACGTGATCGAGCAGTACTCTGCGGGACACCTGGACATGCTGGGGCGCATCAAGAGCCTGCAGATGAGGTGGGTTAACATACAGGCACAGTGGGCTTTGATTGATCCCCCAGGAACGTACGTGTTACAGTGGCTCAGCTCAAGCCACAAACAGCAGAGTGAATTAAACAGAATAAGCACAACGATAAAAAAATAAACAAGAAATACAGCATATATACAAATGTTCTAATTATATATCAATATGTACCAACCGTAGAATGTAATAAAATATACTTGTATATAAAATAAAAGTATATATGTAACTGAAGCTAAGTGATTTTGGTTAATAATCGTGACTTAACTTCCGGGGGTGAGGGGTGATCCGGGGGTAAAGAATTTGATGACAGATGTCAAGGATTTCCTGTTTCGCTCGTGGAACTCCTCAGTGCCTCGAGTCTGTCGCTGAGCCTACTCCTCTGTTCATACTCTGTGGATCAGCTTTGAGTCAAAGTCCAGGATGGAGAGTTTTGACCTGGACATTCTCCTCTGTTCAGACGCTCTGTCAAACAGGAGGGAGTCAAAGCCCAGGATGGGGATGAGGACTCTCTTACCACTATCGGCACATTTGAAGCATTGGCTTCAGTTCGCAATGGCAAATACAATTAGGTCAACTAGTACTTGTGAACTTTGAATTAATTATATCTTATCATTTAGGGTAAAGGTCAAGGATGCACTGACTTGTTTTGCCTGATTCACTAACACACAGATTAAAACTATAGTCTTTGTGCTCCTTAAACGCCCCCCTTGTGTCCTGTCCTTCCGCTCCGGGCTGCAGGGTGGACCAGATAGTGGGGCGAGGGCCGGTCGGGGCGGATAAGAAGATCCGGTCGGAGAAGGGGGAGAAGACCCCTCCAGAACTGGACACCATGGATGAACTGAGCATGATGGGAAGAGTAGTGAAGGTGGAGAAACAGGTACAGATGTTGCATGGGTTGGGATTGCATTGTTTTGCTTACTAAGATAACAGCCAAAGGTTGTTTTGGAAAGTGGTCTGACAAAAAAGTTTTTTAAGGCGCTCTCCCATATCGATTGTGGGAGTGTGTGTGTGTGTGTGTTGATGATGGCTGGCTGAAGCAGCCTCACCTGGCCTGGCTGATTGGACTCTGGGGCTTGGTGAGGCTGCACACCTGTTTTGCACACACCGGTGCTGTGTTCCAATATCCGTACCTACTATACTTAGTTTGAGTACGTAGGGCGTTCCAATACTGATCGGAGCGAAAAGAAGTGTACTGAAAGGACTCATGGAAGTATGGCTATTGGAACAAAGCACAGGTTAAACCAGCCATCAGCCAGCCACAGGTTGAGCATGGCAGACACCTAGGCATCAAGCACTGCCAGTGCTACATGCCATCTAGGTGGCTGCCACACTCCACCTAGGTGAATTTACTGGGCTCCTCAAGACAAAGAAGCAGGGTGGTGATGTTGGAAAAAGGGTTTATTGTAAAAATTGTGATGGTAAATTACCTGGTGCCCCATGTTGCCATGCAGGAGAGTGTGTGCGATGACGGCTGGTTCAACTTCTGCACATTGATTATCAATGCACAGCAGGTTTGCAGCCAGATGAGGCTGTTTAAATCAGCCACCATACACCCCCCCCCCCCCCCCCCCCCACATAGATAATTCTAGAAACACTCGTCTTGCGGTGCATGGAAGGCCAAAATGTTAGGATAGTCCCCAGAATTTTTAAATGATCCAGACTTCCTTGGCCGACTAACGTGATAATGCAAGAATTACATTTAAGGAATTTCAGTTAAGATCAGTGCAATCATGCGTTTTCGCTTACTTCGGACGGATTGCTCCTGAAAAACATTGATGGAAACTTGTGACATGGAAGCAGTTATTGTACCTGGTGTAATTTGGACATGGCGTGTGTCACATACACTGAAACGTAGGTACAACTGCTATAACTCATGACAGAAAGTTGCTGCCTAAAGACAACCATGGGGCATTCCAGAGCATGTGTTTTGTTTATTTCAGGTCCAGTCCATAGAGAACAAGCTGGACCTTCTGCTCAACTTCTACACCCAGTGCTGGAAGAAAGGCTCGTCTCAGTTCACCCTGTCCTCCCTGCTGGAGCCCGACCTGACGTCGGACTACCACAGTCCCACAGACAACCGGGACCTCTTCCCCTCGGTCAACACCCTCAACATGTCCCGCTCAGAGAGCAGTAACATGGAGTGACAGAGACCAGTGACCCCCACACTCCTTTAAGGTCTGAGAGGTGGGGGAATGGAAACAAAACGCACAGAAGCCCTTTACATTATGTCTTCCTTATAGGCTAACAATCTTCACTTGAAAGACATCACTTAAACGTGAGCCCTTTATGACTCTCTTTCTGATGCCTCGTTTGAGGAGGCGATACAGTGCTGGTACTACAGAACAAGGAAACGCTATCGATACCGTTCTCCTTTTGACGACTCACCTTTCTGGCCCCCATGTCTCTTGCAGATGTTGTTGTCTTTTTGTCTTTTGTTTATTTGCGTCCTCTGTTTTCTTTTGAGTTTCATCACATTTCAGGCGCTGCCATGAACTACAGTTGCCACTAAAGGGGGCCAGCTGTACTGAAGCCACTGCTGTTCACCCCACACTAGCGCTCAACCCTCCAACTGAAAAGTAGAGATGAAGAAGAAGAGAGGTTAAGTGATAGCTACACAGCCACTTATATACCACTGAAGCAGTACGGCACAGAGTTGGCCTCAATTTTTTTGGGGATATTGACAGTTCATCTGAAACTGTAGTATTTTATATTTCTGGATAATTCTTCTCCATGTCGACAGATTTGACCCACCTAAACCAATTCATTCAACCTCAGTCCAAGAGGTCCATTGGCTATGTTAAATAGCTGGGTTCAACGATTACAACTTCAACCCCTTAATATCCTTGTCGGCCATTTTAGATTCCACCACAGCTGTTTGTGCTGTGCTGAATGTAACACATCCTCACTGACAGCGCACAGCAACACCACCACCACCACGGTACATTCAGAAGGACCCCGTCAACACGGAACCCAACATGCTCCCACACAGAAGGCTGGGGATCCTTGGGTTGATTGAGGGACTTTGCAGGAGAAAAAAACGCAAATAAAAAATGTCCTTTCATCAAAAAAAAAGGGGTCAGCATGTCAGGGAAGAAGATAAATCAGAAATGTAATGCACAGACACGGCCATGTTTGCATTCAGTATGTAAGAATGGCCTATGTATGTATATGTGTGTGTGTGTGTGTGTGTGTGTGTGTGTGTGTGTGTGTGTGTGTGTGTGTGTGTGTGTGTGTGTGTGTGTGTTTGGACACTGTTGTGCACATTAAGCCCACTTGCAAAACTGAACACGACCCCCTCCCCCCTGTTTAGGAAACTACTTTTACTTAGAGGGAATGCTAGTTATAAATGTCTGTCAGGTGACAAGGTGAAAACAGCCTTATGCGTGAACCTATCAGAGTCTACCGTATGCCTAAAGTATTAGTGTAGCATAAAGCTGTGTTTATTGATCGGACAGTTAACAGTCCTTGCTAGCCCCCCCATCTCCCATCAACACCCTGCCCACTAAACAACGTCCGTCTGACCAATAGAAAAACTCTAATAGAAAACACCTGTGGACACCAGCCCATCATCATCATTGTTCTATGGGCCCTATTCAGCAAGCGGCCATCTTGCCCTAGCTAGCTGGTTGGGTGAACTGTAAGCTAAATACCGCATTCAGTTCACCCTACCAGCTAGCATTTAGAACCAAGATGGAGAGACGGGCAGCTAGGTTAATTAGGACCATTAAAGGTACAATATGCAACTTATTTTCAAATTCAGTCAGAAACTAGTCTCACAAATCGATCGACAATCGGATCGTGCACCGATTGCAAGACTCGTCTACATTGGTATCACAATAGTGCTGCAGCAGATGATCGTACTGGAGGTCGATTAAAAATATGCCATCCAGGAGCACACCCAAACTAAACATAATGCCGGGCGGAATACAAGCAACATGTCCTGGTCGGACACCAATGTACTTGGACAAAGTTTCTGTAAAGGTTTCAAATCCAATCCGAAGAGTAGACTGGCCACTGTAGAAATACATTTGTTAAAATCGTCTTCTGAAACCTCCACTTGCAGCTGCAACAGGAAGCACTGCCCCTTCTGGTTTCCACTGCGAGCACTGGGTCCTAGCCCCCGAGAAGTTTAGCTTGAGCATTGTCGAAGTTCTGTATCCGATATTATGAAGACCCTCACTTTATGTCTTCAGGATACAGGTTAATGGTTCTGACTCTGCAACAGCGTGGATAAATCTCCTAAAACAAAGGTTTGCTTTTTGAGGATTGGTAGGATAAGCAAAGAATAGGGAGAGGGCGGGGGGGGCAGCAGAGGGTTTTAATCTAGATTTAGACTCGAAAATCGAAAATCTTGCATATTGTACCTTTCTGAGCACTTTAGGGCCAACAGCGAATAATGCAATCCAATTTGCTTCCCGTTAGGCAGGTTGACCTTTGAACCTGATATTTCTGATGGATGATGTCATCATCGCTCTTACCAGTTGAAATCTGCACTGCTTCAATTGGATATGCTACTCAATTCCGCAGGGTTTTCATCAATTAAAACAGGTGCGTTGAAGTGGAGTGCGTGAACTCATCATAAATGCACGTATTGCTAGGGAATGGTTCAAGCTTTAGAGAGATTTAAGAGCAACTGGAAAGAACATGAATTCATTTGTCCAAGGGTGTGCTGTCTTTTACAGTGACTTTAATTTGTACTGTTTTCAGTTGATTTTCTAAAGGTTCCACCGAATTTTTTCAGATGTACAACAGATCCTTAGTGTTAGTGGACGGTGGCTGGAGGGCATAAACGTAAGGCTGTGCGCATGAACGCAAACACACACACACACACACACACACACACACACACACACACTACACACACATACACACACACAAAGCTATTCTTTATTAAATTGCTTTGATACTTAACATGATAATGGTTCCATGAGCATTTCATTCTGTTTATGTTCTGCATCTCTATTTGCAGCTGTATTGGGGTCAGAAAAAGTGTCACATTTCTATGATTTTTATTTCATTTCTTTTTTTTAATGATTATGGTTTATAAGATGTGAATGTTTGTTAAGTTTATATTCTGTATGTTATTGGGTTATGATGTTTTAGTTCTGATCAACAGTAAATGTAGCATTTCTATGAAGCTAATGCATGGAGGATGAAGCTTAAACAGACACAAACACAGCCACAAACACCCACCCACCCACACACACGCACACGCACACGCACACACACACACACACACACACACACACACACACACACACACACACACACACACACACACACACACACACACTAACTGTTGTCATCAACTAAAAAATCCATTCAAATTCTTTCTTATCTTATTCGGCCAGTGCAAATGTCTTTTGAGAGTCGAAGAACACTTCCATTTCCTGTCCATTCTTCCAGTGTCTCAGGTGCTCAGCTCTTCCATTCAAACTAAAGCATCTATTCCACACAAGCGAATGTAATCTGCCTCTTCAGCATGGTACAATCTAGTGCAATATTTACCCGCCAAGATTCTCTCATTCTGGCACTTTAATGGGACTCGCTGTCGCAAACCTACAACCTCCCTTTTAAAAAAAAATCCTCTTTGAAAAACTTTACTTGGATGCCAAACAAGGTTAGCAGTAGCAATAGCATTAGCAGAGATGGGAACTCCCAGCTCAGTCACTTCATGGTCTCTTTTGGTATTTAAAGTATACACAAGAGTTTACTTTTTTTTTAAGTATACATGGTAACCTGTAGGGGAGACCTCTGCATTGCCTGCTGTTAGTAGTGGTCCGGCATTAGAGAAGGGGTGGGCTGGGGGGAGGTGTGGGTCTTCGGAAAACTCTGCAGTCTGACATGGAAAAAGGGATGGGACTGGTGCCTTTCTGGCATTCGTTCTGACCTCGGCGGCGAAACAGGGCATGTCGGCCCTCTAAACCTAGTAGTTAATGCTGCTTCCAGAAAGGATATTTTTGGTAGAACTTTCATTATGATTTACCATATTAATACCTGTGCTGTTTTTTTTTGTTTTGTTTCTGTTGCCAAAATTTAATTCAAAAAACAAACATTTATCAAATGTGTTTAATCAATATGTTCACCATTGAGGAGTGCGATTGTTGTTTTATTATTCTTATTACAGCAAACGTTGGTATTTTAGAATATATATATTTATAAATATATATAACGATATAAGGATGCGTTTAGAAGCATTGTTATAACTTTAATCAGGACCTCTGGGCATTGATGGCTGTGTTTGATCACAGCTGTGTTTGATATGTAGGACTGTGATTCATCACAGCTGTGTTTGATATGTAGGACTGTGACCAATCACAGCTGTGTATGATATGTAGGACTGTGTTTGATGTGTAGGACTCAGATGTGTAGGGATGTGAGTGATCCCAGCTGTGTTGAAAAACCACTGTGTTTGATCAAAGCAGTGTTTGATGTGTAGGGATGTGAATGATGTGTTTGACGTCTAAGGCTGTTCAATAACAGCTGTGTTTGATGTGTAGGGCTGTTTGATCCCAGCTGGGTTTAATAACAGCTGTTTTGGATCACACTTTTAATGTGTAGGGCTGTGTTTGATCACAGCTGTGTTTGATGTGTAGGGGGCTGGAGGCATGAACACGCGCACCGTCAGAGAGCCCCTCTCCAGGCATGTGTCCCGTCATGAGCATGTCACATAGGTCAAATGGCTTCCACAAAACTACCTCTGAGGCCACTAGGGGGCGCTAGGCTAGGAAACCAAGCAAGAGATCACTCGTTGTCTAAATTGACATGTATGCTATGCATGTTCTGACACTTCTTCTGCACGTGTCTCTCTCCTTCTTTTTTCCCCTCTCACTCTTTCTCTCTCTCTCTCTCTCTCTCTCTCTGCCCATCCCTCCACTCTCCATAACATCCTATAGACATTCTTTCACTGACTTGCTGCCATTCGACATTCCAGCCCCTGTCATCGCTAACTTATGTATTGGAACTATCGTAATGAGAAACATTCAACACAAATCAAAGCAATAAGTTAAAAAACCCTAAAGACAAAGTCTTCCACTTCCAATCGACGACGTTCGAAATGAGATGTCTTTCAGACTTGTTTTATTTTCTAATGGAATATGAAAACCTCTTTTAGATCTCTCTATTAGAAGAGAAACCAACCTACGCTTACCTACTGAGAATGAAATAAATCACTTGACTAACTTATTAACTTATTTGTTTCAATTAAAGCTCTTTGGATTGAACCGGTTTCTACTCATTATTTCCCAACAGCAAAGAGGTGTAATAAAATGAGTGCCTTTAGGGTTGCCAGATTGTACTTAGTGCCGTTGCCGAGGCACTCGCAGAATACCAAGGGTGCTCTGTTCCATTCATGGATTATAAATGAGTCAATCTTTTTTTTAATTGTTTGTTGTACACATTTTATTAATACCTTATTGCCCAGCTATTAATTCCTAAATTGTATACATTCTAAACTAATACATATTAAAAAATGATAGAATGCAAACATACTATTGAGAAATGTAATTACATCTTACATCTCTCATGAACTGATTCCAAATGTAATTTACAAAACAATCAAATTAAGAACCCTGAACAATATTTAGTTAAATGGTCCAAAAACCACCAAAGGGAAACAAACAACGTAAATGTCACATTTAACTGTATATCTTACGTCATAGAGTAAAGCTCCCGACCCCGTAGCAGTGGTAGAATAAACACACATGACGTTTGAAAGGGTCGACTATCAGGTAGGCGAAGGTTTGTTCCTCGTCTCCTCGGCCGGGGTAACACGATCCAGTCTCGTCCTAGAAGACAGAGGAGACCGCATCCCCTAACTGATCAATTCAATGGATGAAATTAGTAACTAATGCTGGCATAGACTACTATGGCGACACATTAGTGCCATAATTCACTTATGTGATAAAAGATGCATTCGGGCGTATTATATTATTCCACACGCGTAGATATTAACTGCGAGCGCGCAAATGATCTCTGCGCGCGCAAAACAGCCTCTCGCGCGCAGATTACCTCAGCGCGCGCAAAACAGCCTCTCGCACGCGCAAATTACCTCAGCGCGCGCAAAACCTCTCGCGAAAGATGTTTTACGCTCTCGCTCTAATTTAATTTTGGCACTATGGGGGAGGGAACCAAGGCAGGGCGGGCTTTCCTATGATTGGCCGTTTCTGAAGCGCGATATTTGATTGACAGCCCTCCTCAGCCCTCCTCTCATTCAATTCTGAATTGTACAGTAAATGGCTGAAACGATAGTTACGTATTGTAACTCCAGATTCTATGAGTATAGGGGCAGCCTTTTAAGTGTCGGCCTCAGGGGCGGCCCCAGCACATTTGGCGCTCCAGGCGAGGGGGGGGGGGGGGGGGGGGGGGTATGAAGCGATTGTTAACGGGGGGGGGGTGAAGCGATTGTTGACGGGGGGGGGGGGGGGGGGCGATTATTGACGGGGAGACGTGGCCAATAATTTATTTTATTTTTTATTTTTTTCGGGCGCATTTTATATTTTGCGCTCTCCCTCTAGATGGCGCTCTAGGCGGCCGCCTGACCCGCCTGTAGGGAAGGCCGCCCCTGGTCGGCCTCATTGTCCTTTAAATAGCTGAAGAAAAGCTGTTTATTGGGAGCAGAACGTCCGCCGGCGCCCGACTATATCTGCGAAATGCGGACGTCGTTGAGGCACGCCGCACGCGGACGTAATTGAGGCCCACGCTGTTGGTGGTCGGGGATTACACATTTTTCAGTGCTACGGCTCACGCCTAGGGATAACCCAATAGCGATAGCCTTTAAAGGCTGCGCCTATACTCATAGAATCTACAGTTACAATAAGTAACTATCGTTTCAGCCATTTACTGTACAATTCAGAATTGAATGTGAGGAGGGCTGTCAATCAAATATCGCGCTTCAGAAACGGCCAATCATAGGAAAGCCCGCCCTGCCTTGGTTCCCTCAACCATAGTGCCAAAATTAAATTCGAGCGAGAGCGTAAAAACATCTTTCGCGAGAGGTTTTGCGCGCGCGAGAGGCTGTTTTGCGCGCGCTGAGGTAATCTGCACGCGCGAGAGGCTGTTTTGCGCGCGCAGAGATCATTTGCACAGACTACAAGTCATTTACGTTAGCACAGACAACAAGTCACTTTCGTTGGCACAGATTACAAGTCACTGACGTTAGCACAGACTACAATTCACTTACCTGGGCACAGACTTTGAGCACAGTGGAGACCACGCTGATCCCCATGCTCTGAGGATCCTTTTGTACACTAGAGAGAAGATACACACACATCTTTACCACAGTATCCATATTGACTGGGTTACTGAACGTGGTTTCATAGAAGGAATTACAGTGATAGATCAAATGGTCCATAGGAGCGAAGATTGGGATTATTCCAATTTGTAAGTAATTTAGCAGATGCTTTTTTTTCATAATAAATATTCCACTTTTTTTTATATCAAGGTTCTTGATTCAACCCCAAAACCTTCAGGCTCTGATTCAAACACCCTAACCACTAAACTATCCTGCCACCTTATCCGATTCCAAACAGGAAGTAAAGGAAATTACCCAATCACCTGATGAGGTCTTTGTAGATTAGCTTGGTGAGTTGAGCATAGGGAGCGATGGTGTCTTCATACTGACACAGCTCCCCTCCAAGACACAGGTGTTTGAAGATACGGAAGAGGAACTCCCCTCGTTCCTCTCGGCCAATCACGTCATAGTGCTCGGACTCCTCTTCCTGCAGTGCCTAAACCAGAGGAGTAGAGGATGTGTTGAGTCGGCAATAAAGGTAGAGAAGGGGTTGACTAGAGGTAGATAAAAAGACAAGGCCATGTTTGCATACAGTATGTAAGAATTGTGTGTGTGTGTGTGTGTGTGTGTGTGTGTGTGTGTGTGTGTGTGTGTGTGTGCGCGCGCGCGCGTGTGTTTGTGTGTGTTTGGAATACTAGTGCACATTAAGCCCACTTGCAGAAGCTGAGGGGAACAGTTGGGGAGAGATTGATAGAGAGAGAGAAAGGGATAAGGAGACAGAGAATGGGAGAGAGCTACAGTAGCTAGATAGAAACAAGAATAAGGGAGTAAGAGAAAGGGGGAGACAGTGAGAGGGCAAGAGAGAAAAAATGGGTGAGGGCAGGAACTCACCCGTCGCAGCTCATCGTAGTCAGGGTAGAGGTAATGGAAACATTTGACCACGTTTCCAGAAGGACTCAGGATCTGCCTGCAGTAGTAGATGGGGTCCAACAGGTCCATGGACACTCTACTGCAGGGAACCACCTCTACATCCACACACAGCAGTGGGCTGTCTAGAAACGCAGTGAGATAAACACACACACATTAATTGTACATGCTTTAGATTTTCTCTTAAGTCACTGCCTTAGATATGGATTATGGATTGGGAATTACCTCATATTACGGAAAACTAAAACGGATCAGTGGGGAAAAATTGACATTAAACATAATCATTCAAGCGGGTAGACATTATTTACTGAAAATGGGCCACACAAAAGTGGGACCTCAAGTGTAGTGCAGTGGTTGTTGATCAAAACTAAAGACAATTACCCAAAGGCACCCAGGCTCCAGCTGTCATCTTTCTCAGGTTGGAAACCACTTGAGGATCTTTGAAGAACATCTATATGTGTAAGTTGACATTAAAGACATTAGTGCCAATCTAAAAATAATGTCGTTTGAAAGTATCATTGTCACCAACTTATTGTTGACATTGGAAAGTAATTTAAAGAATCTTACCAATGCAAAATTACGGCTGTTATAAGGGTAGAAGCTCTGGTCAAAGCTGTAATATTGAACGGAGATTCTGCCAAGCATGGACCTGAAATTAGCAAGGTACATTAATACCACACTTATCATTGGTAAAATAAACATAATATTGGTATATAATATAACTGTAATAATTACGTCACCATTTCATCAGCAGTTCCAACGAAGCTTTATTCTGAAGAAAGGAAGGCGTCTTGTTCAAAAGTGGGGTAAAAGAAAAGTTTTGCTCAAATTTGTACTTTTCTTCTGCCATTGTTTCCGACATCGTGCAGTGGTCTGAAACGAGACGATATCCTCGCGCCGTCTAAATAACATCCATTAACGCAGGAGCCACATTGATCGACATCCATCGGCTCTGTAAGGTTTGTTTAGGCGTAACCTTAACAACAAATCACCGAACTAGCAGGTTTAATCCACTAGAGGGAGCCAGAGGACCTCGATATAATGATTGAACGAGTCCAACAGAGGTGTCAACAGAGGTTCTAGCACAAACACGGGTGTAAATGTTAATCAAAACACCAGCATTCGTCCTATGATGCCTGCCTGTAGCTTAAAGAAAAATAACCCTAGCCCTGAGCCCCTCATTATCAGCCTACTCTCAGAGTCCATGATTGCTTAATCGGCGATCTCCCCATTCTCACTGGTCATTATCGACCAATCCGGGCAAGGTTATAGCCCAGCCGGCGGTCAGGTGTGGGGACGTTACGTGCAGCCTAATACTTTATTTTTACCTCATGCTGAGAAAACAGCTGTATGAAAAAAGAGTTTTGGGTCGTTTTCCTTGTTATTATTATTAGGTGAGTGCTGCATGCAGCGTTCAACTATTGTTCTTCTCAAGTTGTATTCTTTCTTCTTCTTCTTCTTCTTCTTCTTCTTCTTCTTCTTCTTCTTCTTCTTCTTCTTCTTCTTCTTCTTCTTCTTCTTCTTCTTCTTCTTCTTCTTCTTCTTCTTCTTCTTCTTCTTCTTCTTCTCTACAAACTTGGGGACCTATCTCCTTCCTACATTTTTCACCTAGAAACTCCATTCCAATTTTAAAGGGGAACTATGCAACTGTTTTGGCTTAATTTACCTTAGTCATTGTGATGGTTCTATTCCACTTTATGGGTCGATTGGTCGCTGTTTCGACTCCCCCTACGCATCTTGGTGGAGAAAGGGAATATGCAAGTTTCTGCCGGCGACCCGCCGCCCACTCTCGCGGGAGTCTCGGGTCTCGCAAAGCACCGAATTGCTTTACGGCACTACAGACCCACAATAACGGAACTGGCTTTATATAAACACAGGTAGCGAAGGGATTGTTACATTCATCATGGATCAGCCGACTAAAATGTCGGAGAAACAGAAGAAGAGAAAAGGGAGACTGACCGACAGAGAGCCCAGACACAAGTAAACCTTGGGTGAGCTTCTCAGGAATAGCTTGAACTGAAAGAAAAAGAAGACTGCAAATCGGATGCCGACTTGCCATGGCCGTGTTGTTCTTGAAATTGTAAGTACCCTTGGGTGAACTTTGTCCTCTTTGTATTGTTGCTTCTTGATGTTGATAGTCTCTGTAAATATGTGTTTGGTCGACCGTTTTGTTGTGAGCCCTGTATGTTTCTAGCTTGCTTGCTTGCTGGGGTGTTAGCGTACTCGCTACCAAACACCTTTGTTTTCATGGTTGTTTTGCTGTTCGTCTGTCACGTCCCCCACATACAGGCTAAATCCCCGAATCCAGGTTATTGCTTATTTAGATCACTAGACCACTATTCAAATGCCTCAGATTTTTCTAAGAGAGCCTATATCATGTGATATGTCCAGCTGGCATTATATGGCCAACCGGACATGCACGAGAGCTGCCAGTTAGCACATATTCGTCGGTATCAGAACTGTTACGATACGTGAACCTCCATTATAGCTTTAGCCATGTTATACATGGCTAAAGCTATAATACACACTATACAAAGTGTTTATTATTGAACAAATGAAAGAAAGGTGGTGCAAAGATCTGTTATTAAAAAAATTGAAACATTTTAAAACCATATACAATAATATTTATTTAGAAATTTATTTGCAAGCATTTACACGTGAACATAAATGGGTCCCTTATCTTCCAGACACAGCATCTGCCTATGACAACTCTCCTGCGGGGACTAGCGACAGCATACCGTCTTGATCTCTGAATCCATTTCCCTGTAATTCCATACACAAGTGACGTACTTCAGCAGATACATAAATGTACGATTGCGCAAATTGCTCATGCTATCGTTATGCATTATGTTGGCCAACACTCTTACACTGATCGTTCTGTTCAACAACCAAAGATAAAACAATTCTAATCTATGATATAACATCTCCCCGTCAACTATAAAAAAGGATGGGTTTATTGTAACACATACACCCTTTCATAATAACCTTGCCTACTCTTTATGAACATCTACCTCGGACATGGCTCCACGCATTCGCCGGCTTTTTTTAAAACAAATGCACATGGCTAGCGTAGTAGTCGATGAGGAAGGGTCGTCAACGAGTTGTTACGACAGTGTTGTAAAATATCTCCTCCGAAGCTGTAGGGGGAGGGGACTCTCTAAATCGACGCCACTTCGGCCTGGGCGGGACTTTACGTCCTACGTCACTCGCTATGGGTGTGCATGTGTGCGCGTAGCCGTTTGTCTCAGGGATCTGTGCACAAACTCCCTTGCACTACAGGATTACGAGCATCAGTGTCGTACGCGATGGAGGGTGGGTGACATTCCTACAGTCTGTGATGATAGGCTATATTTCTACAAATGACTTACTATTACTAGCGATTAACATGACGAAACAACACGAACTAAGCTAACATTAGAGTATAGCCATACCAGATAACGCCATACCAGCTAACCCTAACTATTTATATTAAACTCTGAACCATTTTGCAACAGGCAACTGTGTGTTGGTGTGTCTTATTGCTCCCCACGACTGCGTCTGCATCTTTCCCACTCCTGGCTAATAGTTTCAGCGTTTGTACTGTATATCAGAAATGATCACCCTGTACTAGGGCTGTCACTTTTTATTTGAAGTTCGAATATTTGTTCGAAGGTGGGGTGAAAAGTTCGAATTCGAAGTGTAATTCTCCATTCGAACTGTAAAAATGCGCTATAAAGAAGAGAGCGGCGAGTGGCTTCTCCTCAATAAAGCGGCCCTCCTGGATCCCCGCTTCTCCCGGTTAGTCCACCTTTCCCCTGCACAGAAACATCTCGTGACTGAAAGCCTCTCACACGAGCTCACTGAAACGGAGACCGACACTGATCGCACACGACAGGGAGAAAAGTCCGCTGCTGCGCTGGGCGCGATGGGCAGCCTGTTTGGGGACTTATACAGCACGGCTGACAGAAGCAGCTGCAACGGTAACGGAGAGCTGCGAGACTACTTGTCATTTTCTTTCTGTAAGGAATAAAAAGAGCAGCATGCCGTGTTGGAGGTCGGCCTCACGGATTGTTCGTTTATATAGGCTGTGTGTGCCATGGACGACATGCGCTCCGCATATCGCGCTCCGAGCAGTTATTGTTAATGTGTAAAAGACAGCCGCACTTGTGTGTCGGAGCTTCCTCTTGTTGTGTTTACAAATGTGTTATCAAAGATGTGTTTTTATCCTGTGCTGTTATGAATTCAGTAGGTATACGTGATTTCCACAAGAAATAAAAAGAGCAACATAAAAAATCAAGACTGTTGTCATGTTCTATGGGGGGGGGGAATACATTCGAATGTATTCGAATGTATTCAAATTAATTATGGACATTCGAAATTTGTTCGAATTTCATTTTTGGAAAAAGTGACAGCCCTACCCTGTACCACACTGCTGACTTGTTGATGTTTTGTGAGCACTCACGCATTTCTCTAGGTATCTTAAGTTTCCTACTGGAGTCATCAAAACTTTGGACTTTGTTATTGTTAGAAATATTGTGTTGCAAAAACACTTTGTGTCTTACCCTTACCGTTACCCTAACCTTAACCCCAGTAACATTTCTTCATCATAAACTACAAGTTACGCAAAATGGCATACAAACACCCAGTCCAATATGAAAGAAAAATGCTAGCTTCGTTAAGGAATCGAACCCCTTATCCCCGCGATAATGAGTTGTTCTCTGACCACTAACCCATCAGGTCTTAGTACATGTGATTCAAGAGTTAACGACTTGACAATCTTTAAACTTTGGTTGCCTAGAAATTGTAAAGACAGTGATGTGTGTACATTGTGCGAGTATCCGTCACTCGCGATGTGTGTGCAGTCCAAAATGAAAGAAAAAACCTTGCATCAATAGGGAATCGAACCCCCAATCATCAGTTGGTCGTTGGTAACTGTAAACAAAGAGATCGCATTTTGTTTAACTGCTAACTAACAAACGGGTTTATGCGTTCACTGAACAAAGATTATGGAAATAAAAGACCACTTTTCCATCAGAGAAATCATCAGAACCGTTATTACCAACCCATAGACACTAAAAGCCAAAACCTTTCTCACATGAACACCCATCGCGAGTGACGGCTACGCGCACACATGCACACCAATAGCGAGTGACGTAGGACGTAAAGTCCCGTCCCGTGTTAAGTCCCGTCTACATCGTTTTTTGTGTATGGTTAAACATGACTATCAATCATTATAACAACGTTTATAGGTCATAAAAGTCGAAAAGCATAAAAGGTCCCCGTTAAAGACTGATGATTGGGGGTTCGATTCCCTAGTGATGCAAGGTTTTTTCTTTCATTTTGGACTGCACACACATCGCGAGTGACGGACACTCGCACAATGTACACACATCACTGTCTTTACAATTTCAAGGCAACCGAAGTTTAAAGATTGTCAAGTCGTTAACTCTTGAAACGCATGTACTAAGACCTGATGGGTTAGTGGTCAGAGAACAACTCATTAACGCTGGGATAAGGGGTTTGATTCCTTAATGAAGCTAGCTTTTCTCTTTCATATTGGACTGGATGTTTGTATGCCATTTTGTGTAACTTGTAGTTTATGATGAAGAAATGTTACTAGGTTAAGGTTAGGGTAACGGTAAGGGTAAGACACAAAGTGTTTTTGCAACACAATATTTCTTACAATAACAAAGTCCAAAGTTTTGATGATTCCAGTAGGAAACTTAAGATACCTAGAGAAATGCGTGAGTGCTCACAAAACATCAACAAGTCAGCAGTGTGGTACATCAGGGTGATAATTTCTGATATACAGTACAAACGCTGAAACTATTAGCCAGGAGTGGGAAAGATGCAGACGCAGACGTGGGGAGCAATAAGACACACCAACACACAGTTGCCTGTTGCAAAATGGTTCAGAGTTTAATATAAATAGTTAGGGTTAGCTGGTATGGCGTTATCTGGTATGGCTATAGTCTAATGTTAGCTTAGTTCGTGTTGTTTCGTCATGTTAATTGCTAGCAATAGTAAGTCATTTGTAGAAATATAGCCTATCATCACAGACTGTAGGAATGTCACCCACCCTCCATCGCGTACGACACTGACGCTCGTAATCCTGTAGTGCAAGGGAGTTCGTGCACAGATCCCTGAGACAAACGGCTACGCGCACACATGCACACCCATAGCGAGTGACGTAGGACGTAAAGTCCCGCCCAAGCCGAAGTGGCGTCGATTTGGAGAGTCCCGTAGGGGGAGCTCAATGCGAGCGCGCAAACCAAGAAAACAGCGAAGAAGTGGCCAAAGTTGCATAGTTCCCCTTTAAATGCTTTGAATTCCCTCAAAAAAACGACAACATTCCTTGAAGACGTACACGAAGGTCTCACTTAGTTCATCTTTCAATCCCACTAACCCAATTGGCAGTTAATTATGCAAAAGTGAATCATTCGAGATCATGATCACAAGTTGAATACGGTGAAAATGTGAAAAATATATACTCCTTGATGCATTTCAGTAATGACATGCCCTGTTGTATGTGCCTCAAGATAAAGTCCAATACATTCTATTCCCAATAAAGCAGGTTTGTGCGTTGATGGCAACTAAGAACAAAGACAAAAATATTCACTAGCTATTCCCGAAAATAGCTGGTTTAACGTGGGTTCCGAAAATAGTGGGTTTAGCGTGGGTTCAAATCCCACCACTGCCAGTACATGAACTGTGTTCAAGGAGTTTTTTGAAATGCTTTTCTCAAAGGCAATACTGTTGAATGGCAATTTCTCAGTTACATGCTTCGAATCCCCAGAAAAAAGCGACAACATTCGTTGAACACCTACACAAGGTCTCACTTTGTGGATCTTTCATTCACACTAACGCAATTGGCAGTTAATTATGCCAAAGAGAATCAATTTGAGATCACGAGCACAAGTTGAATAGTGTGAAAGTGCGAAAAATATATACTCCTTAATGCATTTCAGTAATGACATGCCCTGTTGTATGTGCCTCAAGATATATTCCAATACATTCTATTCCCAATAAAGCAGGTTTGTGCGTTGATGGCAACTAAGAACAAAGACAAAAATATTCACCAGCTTTTCCCGAAAACAGCTGGTTAAAGGGATATCAATTGGAATTGTCTCGGCTGTTCTTCGTTTAGCCGTGGGTACAGAAGGCGAGGTAGCTCGACGCGCTTCCAAACAATTCCAAGCACTCGCGATTTCAAAAAATGATTGTATTTATTTTACAGCTCCAAAAAAGAACAAAACTTTCTTCTAAATAAAGGAAAACTTACTGGCAAACGAATAAATCATTGAAAGCAACGAGTGAACTTATATAAGCGGTCGAAATACTTTTTTAACCCACCGCCTCTTTTCCCTTGACACTTAGTTTATTCATCCGAACCAAACACACACCTGGCCTAAGTACCTGAGCAGTGCGTAAAGCCCGCCCACAGACACCTACAGCAGGTATCAGAAAACAAAGCAGCCATAAATTGTATTAATAATATGCTAAATAAACTATTAAAAATTTAGCTTTCATTTCACAATTTCTATTTCCATAAACAATAAACAAGTCAGACATAAGAGTGAATAGAAAATCAATAGACTCGTTAAAACGGCTGCGACATTCCGGCCCCTAATTGTAATACTCTATTACCAATTATCAAAGATCAAACATCTTTAAGAAGCCGTTATAACACAGTAACAAAACAACTTTTCTTTTCTTTTTTTTTACATTCCATAGAGCCTTGTTGGCTATTCAAAATCCAGTTGAGCAAAACATAATTGTCCATGAGACACAAAAAAAGGGAAGCCTAAATGCTTACTTGTGTGAACAGTTCATTCAAAAAGGTCAAATGTCTCTTCTTATGTGAAAAAAGGTTTCTTCACGCTGCCACGATGCAGCGTCGCAATGTCTTGTGTATGCATGTGTGTACATGTAGGTGCATGTGGGTGCAACAGGGTAAGCCTAGAGCCGGGGCAGACTCCAGAACTTGGGGACTTTACTCTGCCTCCAACAGCAGACACAGCCGGGTGACGGGCCGCTCCAATACGGATGTTCTTGTCTTGAGACGAACACGGCGAACATGTCCTTTAGAGTCGGCCATTGTCTCTGTGATGCGTCCCATGAGCCACGAGTTCCTGGGTGATGCATCCTCCACCACAAGAACGAGGTCCCCAACTGTGAAGTTCCTCCGTGGTTTCTGCCACTTTTGGCGCTTCTGCATCATTGTGAGGTATTCCTTGACCCACCTTTTCCAGAACATGTCTGTGATATATTGCACTTGCCTCCATCTTTTACGAGTGTATGAGTCCTCCTTCATGAACAAACCGGGTGGCATTATTGGTTTACCTTTGAGCTGCAGGATGTGATTGGGCGTTAGTGCTTCGATATCATTAGGATCATCGCTGGATGGTGTAATGGGACGATCGTTTAGTATAGCCTCTGCCTCACACATAGCCGTTTGAAGGGTCTCATCATTAAGAGTTTGCTGTTTAAGCACTGAATAGAGCGCTTTCTTGACCTGCTGTATGAGGCGCTCCCAGGCACCTCCATGGTGCGCTCCGTGGGGAGGATTAAAGGTCCACTTTATTTCCTCTTGCAAAAGAGCTTTCTGGATCTTCCCTTGGTTGAGCGCCCGAAGGGCCTCTTTCAGCTCTCGATAAGAGCTCACAAAGTTAGTTCCATTGTCCGACCTCATCTCCTTCACTTGTCCTCTTCGACATATAAATCTCCTGAGAGCATTTATACATGCGTCTGTGTCAAGACTGTGTGCTACCTCCAGGTGGACTGCACGTGATGCCAGACAGGTAAATATTACCCCGTATCGTTTTACTGTACTTCTGCCCTGTTTAACATCGATGGGCCCAAAGTAGTCCACCCCGACGTGGGTAAACGGAGGGAGCTCTGGCGAGACGCGGTCGACAGGAAGGTCTGCCATTTTTTGGTTTCCAGCCCTTTGGCGTCGAAGCTTGCAGGCTAAGCATTCCCTGATGACTGCTCTGGCTGCTGCGTTGGCGTGGAGTATCCAATATTTACGACGGAGAGTGGAAAGCATGTGATTCCGCCCACTGTGGCCGACCATTTCATGTATGTGACGAAGAATGATCTTAGAAACATGGCTGGATTTGGGCAGTATGGCTGGGTGCTTTGTTTCTTCTGGAAGAGCTGTTCTGCTCAGCCTCCCACCAACTCTCAAGACACCATCTACTACAACTGGGTCAAGTTGGATCAAAGAACTTGTCTTTTTGACTGTGCCTTTTACCAATGAAGTCAGTTCTTCTGGGAAGCTTTGTTTTTGCATAAAGCATATAATGGCCTTTTCTGCCTCAGCCATGTCTTCAATAGCAAGCCTTTGTGTCTTAAGGCTGGCTTTGAACTGCTGCATGTGTTTGGCTACTATGTCATCTTGTTTGCTGGAGCCTTGGTGCATGGCAAGCGCCTTGGCTCGTTCCTGACGCAGTTGCTTAAGCAGGTCTTTATATTTGAGGATCCATCCCACTGCTCTTTTTAAGTCAATCCAGCTTGAGAAGTAACTTAGGAGGATAGCAGTGGGAGATTCACTGGGCTGTAGCACTGCTGCATAGACCGGTACCACATTCCTTACTTCTGGATCCTCTACAGAGATCACGCCTGGATCTTCATCGTGCCCTGGCCATTTGCATGGATGTGTTTTTAGAAACGCTGGGCCATGGATCCATGTTTTGGACTTAAGAAAGGCGTCTGTCCGGATGCCACGTGAAGCTACGTCAGCAGGATTGAGCTTGGAGCTGACGTAGTTCCATTGAGGGACTTTGGACAGTGTCCGTATGATGGCAACTCTGTTCGCCACAAAGGTTTTGAACCTTGCTGTTGTGCTTGCAATGTACTTCAAAACGGACGTACTGTCTGTCCAGTACTTCGATTCCTCCAATGGAATTTGCAGCTCTGTTTTCAGCATGCGGTCCATACGCACCGCCAAGACTGCCGCTGCAAGCTCCATTCTGGGGATGGTGGTCTGCTTGAGGGGTGCTACTTTTTCCTTGCCCATGATGAAAACAGTGTGCACTTCATCTTTGCGGTTAGTGAGTCTGAGGTATGACACTGTTCCTAGGCCAACTTCACTTGCGTCTCAAAAGTGGTGCAGCTGTATGGATGAGATCTCACCAAAGCCTTTGGGCGTGATACATCTGCTCACAGAGAATTCGTCCAATAGCGTCAATTGTCTTAACCATCTCTGCCACCTGTCGGCATGTTCTTGTGGAATTTTGTCATCCCACCCCAGCTTGGCCTTACATAACTCCTGAAGGATTTGCTTGGCAGATAGCACGACCGGTGCCAAGAACCCTAAAGGGTCATAGACTGAACTCACAACTGACAGGATGCCACGTCTTGTTGTTGGCTGTGGTTTCAGCACTGTGCTGAAGGTGAATGCGTCACTTTCGACATCCCACTGAGTTCCGAGGGCCCGTTCCATGGGAAGTTTATCCCTGTCGAGATTTAGAGTCTTGACCTCTTTAGCTCTTTCTTCCTCAGGGATCATGGCAAGGATAGAGCGATGATTACTGATCCATTTGTTCAAATGGAAGCCTCCTTTGCTGCACATACTTTTGAGGTTTCTGTACAGCCATGCTGCTTTTTCCACAGAGCTCACTGCCTTAAGACAATCATCAACGTAAAAACTCTGTCTTACAGTGTCCACAACCTCAGCTGGGTAGTCATGCTGGTTATCCTCTGCTGTCTTTAGCAGGGCGAAAGTGGCGCAGCTGGGTGACGATACAGCTCCAAAGATGTGGACTGTCATCCTATGATCAATGAGCTCTTTAGTAATGTCCCCGTCTGGCCACCAGAGGAAGCGCAAGAAGTCCACATCTTCTCTTGCTACTCTCACCTGATGGAACATGCCTTCGATGTCGGTCATCAGAGCAATAGGACCCAGACGAAACCTCAACATCACCCCGATCAGCTTGTTGGTCAAGTCTGGCCCTTGCAGCAATTCTCTATTCAGAGAGGTTCCATGAAACGTCGAAGCACAGTCAAACACCACACGTAACTTCTTTTTGCGTGGGTGGTAGACCCCATGATGTGGTATGTACCACACTTTGCCACTTTTTGTTTGCAACTCATCTTGGGGTATGACCTCCGCATATCCTTTTATCAGCACATCCTGCATGAAATCCCTATATTCTTCAAAGAATGTTTGGTCTTTGTTAAACCTCTTAAGCAGCTGTTGTGCTCTTTGTAGGGCGCTGTGCCTGTTATTGGGCATGTTGACACCTGGCTCACGAAATGGCAGCTTGAGGTAGTAATGTCCATCCTCTAGAGCTGCTGAGTCTGAGACTATGTTCATGAACTGCTTGTCCTCCACAGACATTTCTTGCTTTTCATAATGCTGCTCAGCAAAATCTTGATTGTACTGCTGGGTTAGAATATCTTCCAAACTGGAAATGTCTATCCTGTTGACCAATACAGGATGACAGTCGCTCATGCAGTCCTTGTGACCAAGTGGGCCATTTATTACCCATCCTAGGAGGGTTTCGACAGCAAACGGTCCATTACCTTTGCTGTTAATGACTCTCCATGGTTCCAACACTTTAGGAGCGTTTGCACCAATCAGTAGCCCGATGCTGGCTTCGATTGGCTCCAGTTCAACATCCTTCAGGTAAGGCCATTCTTTGAGGTCCTCTTCTGTAGGTATGTTGTCTTTGCATACAGGGATTGACTCTTGTGAGAAAACATCTGGCAGCTGAATGAATGTGTTACCTTTGAGCCCAGCCACTTCCATTCCAGGGATCTTATAACTGGTCACAGGCTTCTCCTGGCCCATAGTTTTGAGCAGAACCTTCACTTTCTTTCCTCTGGCATTTAGCTCTGTCATTAATTCTTCTGTGAAAAAGGTGGCGGTGCTTCCTGGGTCAAGGAAAGCGTATGTCTGCACAACCTTTGTTCCTTTGCACAGCTTTACTTGAACAGGAACAATAGACAGCTTACATGCATCGTTACCGGCCCCAATAAGGCTGCCAGCATCCAAGGAGACAAGGCTTGATGTGACCTTCGCTGATTCCCCAAAATCTCTTTTGGTAACCTGAGATTCCACCTTCTCTTTCAAATTGAAGTGCAGAATGCTTGGGTGGTTTTGGTGGCAAACTTGACATGTCATTCTGTTTTTGCAATATCTGCTCATGTGCCCTCTTCCCAAACATCCAAAGCACAGACCTTCATTTTTCATAAACTCCACCTTTTCATTATTGTGTTTACTTTTTAGGACATCACAAAACTCCAAAGAGTGGTCTTTGCTACAGTACAGGCAGGGCTTCTCAAGAGTGGTTGAGGTTTCTTGTTTTTTCTCCTTTTGGTTGAATTTGGGTTGGTTTGGTTTACTTTCCTTTTGCTCTGAACGCTCTGACATGGTTGCAACAGTTGTAGCAAAACTACTCCCCCTACTAGCTGGTTTATAAGGGTTTTTTCGTGCTGGCCTTTTTGTCTTTAGCACACATTTGTTATCAGTCACATCATGTATGTCACCAAGAAAAGGATCCAGAACGACTCTGGACTGTCTTTCCACAAATTCAACAAGGTCTTTAAACTTGGCTCGCCTTTTGCTCCTTTCCTGAACATCGCAGCTTATTGTTCTCCATCTATCTCGGAGTTTAAAGGGTAATTTGGATACCATTGCCCTCAAGTGAGATGGTGTCTCCAGCTCTTCCATAAAATGAACTTCTTTCATTATATTGAAGCAGCTTCGCAGAAACAGTGCATACGACCTTAACGCTGGTCCATCCTCTGCTTTTATTGGAGGCCAACTCAGGACCTTATCCATGTGTGCTGATGTCAGCTTCATTACATTGCCGAAGTGCCATTCAAGTTGCTCTTTTGCTTCTCTGAGCCCCCTTTCTGGGTCCATGTGGAGGAAGCTACGAACCAGCAGGTTGGGTTCTCCCTTTGTGTATTGCTCCAAGTAAAATAATTTGTCCTGTGCATTGTCCACCTTGCGCTCTATTCCTTGTTCAAATGCCATAATGAACGATCTGTATTGTAGGGCATCACCATAAAATGTAGGAATTTCTCTGGAAGGAAGTAAAGCTGCTTGGTGTTGCTTTACGAGCAATTCAGTTATTTCATTTTGTTTTCTCATGACGTCGATGAGACCATTCTCATTGCTTTTATATGAGTTTCCATCTCCTTGGTCATGATCTAGGTTTTTGCTTTTAAATTTTGCTTTAAAGGGAGGAGCTTGGTGAGAAATGTTTGATTTCACAGAGTATTGAGGTTTGGGAGGTTTTTGGTTTGTTACTGGAATCAGGTATTCGGTACATGCTCCAGACATTTCCAACTGATGTATTGGTGATATGCTTTCTGATTGTTATTGCTTTGATGTTGATGGTTTGTGATTTCTTTGTGTGGTTATTGATGGTTGGGGTGCTTGTCCAGCAGCCAATGACTCACTCTCCATGTAAACATTAACTTTTGCTTCTGCAGCAGCCAATTCAGCCTCTATAGCAAGCCTTTCCCCCTTTGCTATTATTTGAGCTTGTTGCATATCCAGAGCATGTTTCATCGTCAATGCTTGCACTTTAGCCATCAGAGCAGCACGTTCTGCCTTAGCCTTTAAACAAGCAGAGGACGCTCCGGAGGCGGAGCTGGAGGAGCTGGCTTTCCTTGGGGCTTTATTTGTTTGAGATACGCTGTCCTCTGGTCCCACAGCTTTATCTTTATGCCCCTCATCCACCACGCCTTTCATTTCAGCATCATCATCGTAGTCATCATCATTATTTTCCTCTTCGTCCTCAACCTCCTCGGTTATTTCCACACCATCCATCCATTTGTTAATGCCGTTTATAAACTCTCTGAAATGGCCGATCTTTGGCTCAAACCAGTCCGTATTATCTGCCTCCTTTTCCTCTTCATTTGAAAGGAGGTTTTGCACAGTGTTTTGCGCCTCAATAAATTCTTCCACAAATTTATTGAAAACCTCTGCGTGTTTGCGAACATTTTCGTTACTTTCCCCAAACTCCAATGAAGCATTGATTTCATTCTTTTTACGCGTTAAAACGCTGAGCTTTCCCCTGCGCGATGCGATTGCCTTTATCAAAAGCGTTTCATCTGCTTTTCCAGTGACAGACATTGCAACACAGGTTGTGGTATTTGATTCACTTTGAATTCACTTTTAGACCAAGGCACACAAGAGACATCCAACACTTTTATTCGGCGCCGTTTCCTTGTTACTGACAGTAACACTCATTGCGAGAATCCATCTACTCACAATCTGCAGAAACTCCTTCCATTGTCTCCGCTGCTTGTGTGGTCCTTTTCTTTTGAAGACAACTTATTTTTCTTCAATTCAAAAAGTCTTTCGACTTAAATGTCTCGGCTGTTCTTCGTTTAGCCGTGGGTACAGAAGGCGAGGTAGCTCGACGCGCTTCCAAACAATTCCAAGCACTCGCGATTTCAAAAAATGATTGTATTTATTTTACAGCTCCAAAAAAGAACAAAACTTTCTTCTAAATAAAGGAAAACTTACTGGCAAACGAATAAATCATTGAAAGCAACGAGTGAACTTATATAAGCGGTCGAAAGACTTTTTTAACCCACCGCCTCTTTTCCCTTGACACTTAGTTTATTCATCCGAACCAAACACACACCTGGCCTAAGTACCTGAGCAGTGCGTAAAGCCCGCCCACAGACACCTACAGCAGGTATCAGAAAACAAAGCAGCCATAAATTGTATTAATAATATGCTAAATAAACTATTCAAAATGTAGCTTTCATTTCACAATTTCTATTTCCATAAACAATAAACAAGTCAGACATAAGAGTGAATAGAAAATCAATAGACTCGTTAAAATGGCTGCGACAGGAATCCTGCAGCAATTCACGAAATATCAGCTAATTTTTTCTAGGCTGAGCACAACATTGAGCAAAGAACCGAGGGCTCGTCCGTGATTTGAACCCGGGACCTCTCGCACCCTAAGCGAGAATCATACCCCTAGACCAACGAGCCACAGCAACATAAATTGATATGTCAATTTTTGAAAATGCTCAAATTATTAGCAGGGGTGCAAGCGTTTAAGAACAATTGTATCATTCCAATTTATTGCCGTCAAATTACAATATTCATTCTTCCTTTGGACTGCATTAAAGTCCTACTTTTTAATTCAAAAATAGTTACAAATGTCCTGTGATATAGTGCTGCCGAGTTTTCCAAGGTGCTGGATCAATGCTCCAGTTCGAGGAGGCGTTGTTTCAAATCCTTGCAAGGGCATTCAACCCTTTGCATTGCAGCATCATTTTGAAATGCCATTAAGAATGTTAGAGTTTTGTGGTAGTGTGGCCGAGCGGTCTAAGGCGCTGGATTTAGGCTCCAGTCTCTTTGGAGGCGTGGGTTCAAATCCCACCACTGCCAGTACATGAACTGTGTTCAAGGAGTATTTTGAAATGCTTTTCTCAAAGGCAATACTGTTGAATGGCAATTTCTCAGTTACATGCTTCGAATCCCCAGAAAAAAGCGACAACATTCGTTGAACACCTACACAAGGTCTCACTTTGTGGATCTTTCATTCACACTAACGCAATTGGCAGTTAATTATGCCAAAGAGAATCAATTTGAGATCACGAGCACAAGTTGAATAGTGTGAAAGTGCAAAAAATATATACTCCTTAATGCATTTCAGTAATGACATGCCCTGTTGTATGTGCCTCAAGATATATTCCAATACATTCTATTCCCAATAAAGCAGGTTTGTGCGTTGATGGCAACTAAGAACAAAGACAAAAATATTCACTAGCTTTTCCCAAAAACAGCTGGTTTAAGGGATATCAATTGGAATCCTGTAGCATTTCACGAAATAACAGCTAAATCTATCTAGGCACAACATTGAGCAAAGAACCTAGGGCTCGTCCGGGATTTGAACCCGGGACCTCTCGCACCCAAAGCGAGAATCATACCCCTAGACCAACGAGCCACAGCAACATAATTTGATATGTCAATTTTTGAAAATGCTCAAATGATTAACAGGGGTGCAAGCGTTTAAGAACAATTGTATAATTCCAATTTATTGCCGTCAAATTACAATATTCATTCTTCCTTTGGACTGCATTAAAGTCCTACTTTTTAATTCAAAAATAGTTACAAATGTCCTGTGATATAGTGCTGCCGAGTTTTCCAAGGTGCTGGATCAATGCTCCAGTTCGAGGAGGCGTTGTTTCAAATCCTTGCAAGGGCATTCAACCCTTTGCATTGCAGCATCATTTTGAAAGGCCATTAAGAATGTATGAGTTTTGTGGTAGTGTGGCCGAGCGGTCTAAGGCGCTGGATTAAGGCTCCAGTCTCTTAGGAGGCGTGGGTTCAAATCCCACCACTGCCAGTACATGAACTGTGTTCAAGGAGTATTTTGAAATGCTTTTCTCAAAGGCAATACTGTTGAATGGCAATTTCTCAGTTACATGCTTCGAATCCCCAGAAAAAAGCGACAACATTCGTTGAACACCTACACAAGGTCTCACTTTGTGGATCTTTCATTCACACTAACGCAATTGGCAGTTAATTATGCCAAAGAGAATCAATTTGAGATCACGAGCACAAGTTGAATAGTGTGAAAGTGTGAAAAATATATACTCCTTAATGCATTTCAGTAATGACATGCCCTGTTGTATGTGCCTCAAGATATATTCCAATACATTCTATTCCCAATAAAGCAGGTTTGTGCGTTGATGGCAACTAAGAACAAAGACAAAAATATTCACTAGCTTTTCCCGAAAACACCTGGTTTAAGGGATATCAATTGGAATCCTGAAGCATTTCACGAAATATCAGCTCAATCTTTCTAGGCTGTGCACAACATTGAGGCAAAGAACCGAGGGCTCGTCCGGGATTTGAACCCGGGACCTCTCGCACCCTAAGCGAGAATCATACCCCTAGACCAACGAGCCACAGCAACATAATTTGATATGTCAATTTTTGAAAATGCTCAAATTATTAGCAGGGGTGCAAGCGTTTAAGAACAATTGTATAATTCCAATTTATTGCCGTCAAATTACAATATTCATTCTTCCTTTGGACTGCATTAAAGTCCTACTTTGTAATTCAAAAATAGTTACAAATGTCCTGTGATATAGTGCTGCCGAGTTTTCCAAGGTGCTGGATCAATGCTCCAGTTCGAGGAGGCGTTGTTTCAAATCCTTGCAAGGGCATTCAACCCTTTGCATTGCAGCATCATTTTCAAAGGCCATTAAGAATGTTAGAGTTTTGTGGTAGTGTGGCCGAGCGGTCTAAGGCGTTGGATTTAGGCTCCAGTCTCTTTGGAGGCGTGGGTTCAAATCCCACCACTGCCAGTACATGAACTGTGTTCAAGGAGTATTTTGAAATGCTTTTCTCAAAGGCAATACTGTTGAATGGCAATTTCTCAGTTACATGCTTCGAATCCCCAGAAAAAAGCGACAACATTCGTTGAACACCTACACAAGGTCTCACTTTGTGGATCTTTCATTCACACTAACGCAATTGGCAGTTAATTATGCCAAAGAGAATCAATTTGAGATCACGAGCACAAGTTGAATAGTGTGAAAGTGTGAAAAATATATACTCCTTAATGCATTTCAGTAATGACATGCCCTGTTGTATGTGCCTCAAGATATATTCCAATACATTCTATTCCCAATAAAGCAGGTTTGTGCGTTGATGGCAACTAAGAACAAAGACAAAAATATTCACTAGCTTTTCCCAAAAACAGCTGGTTTAAGGGATATCAATTGGAATCCTGTAGCATTTCACGAAATAACAGCTAATTTTATCTAGGCACAACATTGAGCAAAGAACCGAGGGCTCGTCCGGGATTTGAACCCGGGACCTCTCGCACCCAAAGCGAGAATCATACCCCTAGACCAACGAGCCACAGCAACATAATTTGATATGTCAATTTTTGAAAATGCTCAAATGATTAACAGGGGTGCAAGCGTTTAAGAACAATTGTATAATTCCAATTTATTGCCGTCAAATTACAATATTCATTCTTCCTTTGGACTGCATTAAAGTCCTACTTTGTAATTCAAAAATAGTTACAAATGTCCTGTGATATAGTGCTGCCAAGTTTTCCAAGGTGCTGGATCAATGCTCCAGTTCGAGGAGGCGTTGTTTCAAATCCTTGCAAGGGCATTCAACCCTTTGCATTGCAGCATCATTTTGAAAGGCCATTAAGAATGTAAGAGTTTTGTGGTAGTGTGGCCGAGCGGTCTAAGGCGCTGGATTAAGGCTCCAGTCTCTTAGGAGGCGTGGGTTCAAATCCCACCACTGCCAGTACATGAACTGTGTTCAAGGAGTAATTTGAAATGCTTTTCTCAAAGGCAATACTGTTGAATGGCAATTTCTCAGTTACATGCTTCGAATCCCCAGAAAAAAGCGACAACATTCGTTGAACACCTACACAAGGTCTCACTTTGTGGATCTTTCATTCACACTAACGCAATTGGCAGTTAATTATGCCAAAGAGAATCAATTTGAGATCACGAGCACAAGTTGAATAGTGTGAAAGTGCGAAAAATATATACTCCTTAATGCATTTCAGTAATGACATGCCCTGTTGTATGTGCCTCAAGATATATTCCAATACATTATATTCCCAATAAAGCAGGTTTGTGCATTGATGGCAACTAAGAACAAAGACAAAAATATTCACTAGCTTTTCCCGAAAACACCAGGTTTAAGGGATATCAATTGGAATCCTGAAGCATTTCACGAAATATCAGCTCAATCTTTCTAGGCTGTGCACAACATTGAGCAAATAACCGAGGGCTCGTCCGGGATTTGAACCCGGGACCTCTCGCACCCTAAGCGAGAATCATACCCCTAGACCAACGAGCCACAGCAACATATTTTGATATGTCAATTTTTGAAAATGCTCAAATTATTAGCAGGGGTGCAAGCGTTTAAGAACAATTGTATAATTCCAATTTATTGCCGTCAAATTACAATATTCATTCTTCCTTTGGACTGCATTAAAGTCCTACTTTGTAATTCAAAAATAGTTACAAATTTCCTGTGATATAGTGCTGCCGAGTTTTCCAAGGTGCTGGATCAATGCTCCAGTTCGAGGAGGCGTTGTTTCAAATCCTTGCAAGGGCATTCAACCCTTTGCATTGCAGCATCATTTTGAAAGGCCATTAAGAATGTTAGAGTTTTGTGGTAGTGTGGCCGAGCGGTCTAAGGTGCTGGATTAAGGCTCCAGTCTCTTAGGAGGCGTGGGTTCAAATCCCACCACTGCCAGTACATGAACTGTGTTCAAGGAGGATTATGAAATGCTATTCTCAAAAGGCAATACTGTTGAATGGCAATTTCTCAGTTACATGCTTCGAATCCCCAGAAAAAAGCAACAACATTCGTTGAACACCTACACAAGGTCTCACTTTGTGGATCTTTCATTCACACTAACGTAATTGGCAGTTAATTATGCCAAAGAGAATCAATTTGAGATCACGAGCACAAGTTGAATAGTGTGAAAGTGTGAAAAATATATACTCCTTAATGCATTTCAGTAATGACATGCCCTGTTGTATGTGCCTCAAGATATATTCCAATACATTCTATTCCCAATAAAGCAGGTTTGTGCGTTGATGGCAACTAAGAACAAAGACAAAAATATTCACTAGCTTTTCCCGAAAAACACCTGGTTTAAGGGATATCAATTGGAATCCTGAAGCATTTCACGAAATATCAGCTCAATCTTTCTAGGCTGTGCACAACATTGAGCAAAGAACCGAGGGCTCGTCCGGGATTTGAACCCGGGACCTCTCGCACCCTAAGCGAGAATCATACCCCTAGACCAACGAGCCACAGCAACAAAATTTGATACGTCAATTTTTAAAAATGCTCAAATAATTAGCAGGGGTGCAAGCGTTTAAGAACAATTGTATAATTCCAATTTATTGCCGTCAAATTACAATATTCATTCTTCCTTTGGACTGCATTAAAGTCCTACTTTGTAATTTCAAAAATAGTTACAAATGTCCTGTGATATGCTGCCGAGTTTTCCAAGGTGCTGGATCAATGATCCAGTTCGAGGAGACGTTGTTTCAAATCCTTGCAAGGGCATTCAACCCTTTGCATTGCAGCATCATTTTGAAAGGCCATTAAGAATGTTAGAGTTTTGTGGTAGTGTGGCCGAGCGGTCTAAGGCGCTGGATTAAGGCTCCAGTCTCTTAGGAGGCGTGGGTTCAAATCCAACCACTGCCAGTACATGATCTGTGTACAAGGAGTATTTTGAAATGCTTTTCTCAAAGGCAATACTGTTGAATGGCAATTTCTCAGTTACATGCTTCGAATCCCCAGAAAAAAGCGACAACATTCGTTGAACACCTACACAAGGTCTCACTTTGTGGATCTTTCATTCACACTAACGCAATTGGCAGTTAATTATGCCAAAGAGAATCAATTTGAGATCACGAGCACAAGTTGAATAGTGTGAAAGTGTGAAAAATATATACTCCTTAATGCATTTCAGTAATGACATGCCCTGTTGTATGTGCCTCAAGATATATTCCAATACATTCTATTCCCAATAAAGCAGGTTTGTGCGTTGATGGCAACTAAGAACACAGACAAAAATATTCACTAGCTTTTCACAAAAACAGCTGGTTTAAGGAATATCAATTGGAATCCTGAAGCATTTCAAGAAATATCAGCTCAATCTTTCTAGGCTGTGCACAACATTGAGCAAAGAACCGAGGGCTCGTCCGGGATTTGAACCCGGGACCTCTCGCACCCTAAGCGAGAATCATACCCCTAGACCAACGAGCCACAGCAACCTTATTTGATATGACAATTTTTGAAAATGCTCAAATGATTAACAGGGGTGCAAGCGTTTAAGAACAATTGTATAATTCCAATTTATTGCCGTCAAATTACAATATTCATTCTTCCTTTGGACTGCATTAAAGTCCTACTTTGTAATTCAAAAATAGTTACAAATGTCCTGTGATATAGTGCCGCCGAGTTTTCCAAGGTGCTGGATCAATGCTCCAGTTCGAGGAGGCGTTGTTTCAAATCCTTGCAAGGGCATTCAACCCTTTGCATTGCAGCATCATTTTGAAAGGCCATTAAGAATGTTAGAGTTTTGTGGTAGTGTGGCCGAGCGGTCTAAGGCGTTGGATTTAGGCTCCAGTCTCTTTGGAGGCGTGGGTTCAAATCCCACCACTGCCAGTACATGAACTGTGTTCAAGGAGTATTTTGAAATGCTTTTCTCAAAGGCAATACTGTTGAATGGCAATTTCTCAGTTACATGCTTCGAATCCCCAGAAAAAAGCAGGTTTGTGCGTTGATGGCAACTAAGAACAAAGACAAAAATATTCACTAGCTTTTCCCGAAAACACCTGGTTTAAGGGATATCAATTGGAATCCTGAAGCATTTCACGAAATATCAGATCAATCTTTCTAGGCTGTGCACAACATTGAGCAAAGAACCGAGGGCTCGTCCGGGATTTGAACCCGGGACCTCTCGCACCCTAAGCGAGAATCATACCCCTAGACCAACGAGCCACAGCAACATAATTTGATATGTCAATTTTTGAAAATGCTCAAATTATTAGCAGGGGTGCAAGCGTTTAAGAACAATTGTATAATTCCAATTTATTGCCGTCAAATTACAATATTCATTCTTCCTTTGGACTGCATTAAAGTCCTACTTTGTAATTCAAAAATAGTTACAAATGTCCTGTGATATAGTGCTGCCGAGTTTTCCAAGGTGCTGGATCAATGCTCCAGTTCGAGGAGGCGTTGTTTCAAATCCTTGCAAGGGCATTCAACCCTTTGCATTGCAGCATCATTTTGAAAGGCCATTAAGAATGTTAGAGTTTTGTGGTAGTGTGGCCGAGCGGTCTAAGGCGCTGGATTTAGGCTCCAGTCTCTTTGGAGGCGTGGGTTCAAATCCCACCACTGCCAGTACATGAACTGTGTTCAAGGAGTATTTTGAAATGCTTTTCTCAAAGGCAATACTGTTGAATGGCAATTTCTCAGTTACATGCTTCGAATCCCCAGAAAAAAGCGACAACATTCGTTGAACACCTACACAAGGTCTCACTTTGTGGATCTTTCATTCACACTAACGCAATTGGCAGTTAATTATGCCAAAGAGAATCAATTTGAGATCACGAGCACAAGTTGAATAGTGTGAAAGTGTGAAAAATATATACTCCTTAATGCATTTCAGTAATGACATGCCCTGATGTATGTGCCTTACGATATATTCCAATTCATTCTATTCCCAATAAAGCAGGTTTGTGCGTTGATGGCAACTAAGAACAAAGACAAAAATATTCACTAGCTTTTCCCGAAAACACCTGGTTTAAGGGATATCAATTGGAATCCTGAAGCATTTCACGAAATATCAGCTCAATCTTCTCATGCTGTGCACAACATTGAGCAAAGAACCGAGGGCTCGTCCGGGATTTGAACCCGGGACCTCTCGCACCCAAAGCGAGAATCATACCCCTAGACCAACGAGCCACAGCAACATAATTTGATATGTCAATTTTTGAAAATGCTCAAATTATTAGCAGGGGTGCAAGCGTTTAAGAACAATTGTATAATTCCAATTTATTGCCGTCAAATTACAATATTCATTCTTCCTTTGGACTGCATTAAAGTCCTACTTTGTAATTCAAAAATAGTTACAAATGTCCTGTGATATAGTGCTGCCGAGTTTTCCAAGGTGCTGGATCAATGATCCAGTTCGAGGAGACGTTGTTTCAAATCCTTGCAAGGGCATTCAACCCTTTGCATTGCAGCATCATTTTGAAAGGCCATTAAGAATGTTAGAGTATTGTGGTAGTGTGGCCGAGCGGTCTAAGGCGCTGGATTAAGGCTCCAGTCTCTTAGGAGGCGTGGGTTCAAATCCCACCACTGCCAGTACATGAACTGTGTTCAAGGAGTATTTTGAAATGCTTTTCTCAAAGGCAATACTGTTGAATGGCAATTTCTCAGTTACATGCTTCGAATCCCCAGAAAAAAGCGACAACATTCGTTGAACACCTACACAAGGTCTCACTTTGTGGATCTTTCATTCACACTAACGCAATTGGCAGTTAATTATGCCAAAGAGAATCAATTTGAGATCACGAGCACAAGTTGAATAGTGTGAAAAATATATACTCCTTAATGCATTTCAGTAATGACATGCCCTGATGTATGTGCCTTACGATATATTCCAATACATTCTATTCCCAATAAAGCAGGTTTGTGCGTTGATGGCAACTAAGAACAAAGACAAAAATATTCACTAGCTTTTCCCGAAAACACCTGGTTTAAGGGATATCAATTGGAATCCTGAAGCATTTCACAAAATATCAGATCAATCTTTCTAGGCTGTGCACAACATTGAGCAAAGAACCGAGGGCTCGTCCGGGATTTGAACCCGGGACCTCTCGCACCCAAAGCGAGAATCATACCCCTAGACCAACGAGCCACATCAACATAAATTGATATGTCAATTTTTGAAAATGCTCAAATTATTAGCAGGGGTGCAAGCGTTTAAGAACAATTGTATAATTCCAATTTATTGCCGTCAAATTACAATATACAATATCCTGTGATATAGTGCTGCCGAGTTTTCCAAGGTGCTGGATCAATGATCCAGTTCGAGGAGACGTTGTTTCAAATCCTTGCAAGGGCATTCAACCCTTTGCATTGCAGCATCATTTTGAAGGGCCATTAAGAATGTTAGGGTTTTGTGGTAGTGTGGCCGAGCGGTCTAAGGCGCTGGATTAAGGCTCCAGTCTCAAAGGAGGCGTGTGTTCAAATCACACCACTGCCAGTACATGAACTGTGTTCAAGGAGTATTTTGAAATGCTTTTCTCAAAGGCAATACTGTTGAATGGCAATTTCTCAGATACATGCTTCGAATCCCCAGAAAAAAGCGACAACATTCGTTGCACACCTACACAAGGTCTCACTTTGTGGATCTTTCATTCACACTAACGCAATTGGCAGTTAATTATGCAAAGAGAATCAATTTGAGATCACGAGCACAAGTTGAATA
>NC_079433.1:18181424-18215896 GCF_026213295.1 Gadus chalcogrammus | reverse complement strand
TTCTCCATTCAGCCTGCAGTAAAAGTCTTACTTTGAAATGCAAAAATAGTTGCAGATGTCCGGTGAAAGAAGTTGTTGATGTTGGACAAGGTGCTGGTTAGGCTCCAGTTCAAGGAGGCGTGAGTCAAATCCTTGCAAGTGCAGGCAACCCTTTGAACTGAAGCATCATTTTGAAATTTCATTAATAAAGCACAAAATTTGTGGTAGCGTGGCCGAGGGGTCTAAGGTGCTGGATTAAGGCTCCAGTATCTTAGGAGGCGGGGTTCAAATTTCACCACTAGCAGTCAGTGACCTGTGTCCAAAGACTATTTTGAAACTCTTTTCTCCAAAGGAAATACTGTGGACTGACAATGTCTCGCTTAAATAATTAGAATCCCATCAGAAAACGACAACATTCTTTAAGAATTGCACAAGGTCTTGTTTGTTTATGTTCATTCTCATTACCCAGTGGGACTGACTTACGCAAATGAGAATCAATGCTCGATCATAAGAAGTATTCAAAGTTGAATGGTGAATTACCTTAATGAGCTTCTAAGGCGTATGAATGTACGTTGTGTTTAATAAGACTCCTGTGAAGCGTTTGACTAGAGTAACATTGCAGAGTTTAAATATCTGGTAGCCTCTAGGATTACTCTCGGAGAGAAGAGGCCTAATGAAAGCACTGTTGCTTTGGGAAGTATTTTAGATCTACAAGGCTCCACCGAGATTTGAAATCGGATCACTGGATTCAAAGTCCAGAGTGCTAACCATTACACATGGAACCCAAATTAAGACAACCTGATGAATACAGAATTTATCTAAAGTGTGAAAAATATATACTCCTTATTGCATTTCAGCATCGACCTGCCCTGTTGTATTTGCCTCAAATATATTCCATATATTTTATTTCCAATGAAAGCAGGTTGGCGGTGGATGGCAACTAATCCCAAGAAGAATGTATTCCCTAGCCTTCCAGGAACACCTTGTTTAAACATTCTTCAAGGAAATCCTGAAGCATTTCAAGATAGCTTGTGTCAATCCTAGCAAGACTTCAGACATCTTCGACAATGGAGCTGAGGGCTCGTCCGGGATTTGAACCGGGACTTCTCGCACCCCGAAGCGAGAATCATACCCCTAGACCAAACGAGCCACAATTAACTTTATTGATATTTCGATTTCTGAAATTGGTCAAATGATTTGCATGGGCACAAGCGTTTAAGACAATTGCATAATTCCAACTTATTGCCACCAACTTAAAGTATTCATTCTCCATTCAGCCTGCATTAAAGTCTTACTTTGAAATGCAAAAATAGTTGCAGATGTTCTGTGTAAAGTGTTGTTGAGTTGGCCAAGGTGCTGGATATAGGCTCCAGTTCAAGGAGGCGTTGCTTCAAATCCTTGCAAGTGCAGGCAACCCCTTTGAACTGAAGCATCATTTGAAATTTCATTAATAAAGCACATAATTTGTGGTAGCGTGGCCGAGGGGTCTAAAGTGCTGGATTAAGGCTCCAGTCTCTTAGGAGGCGTGGGTTCAAATCTCACCACTGCCAGTCAGTGACCTGTGTCCAAAGACTATTTTGAAACTCTTTTCTCCAAAGGAAATACTGTGGACTGACAATGTCTCGCTTAAATAATTAGAATCCCATCAGAAAACGACAACATTCTTTGAAGAATTGCACAAGGTCTTGTTTGTTTATGTTTCATTCTCATTTACCCAGTTGGGACTGACTACGCAAATGAGAATCAATGCTCGATCATAAGAAGTATTCAAAGTTGAATGGGTGACTTACCTTAATGAGCTTCTAAGGCGTATGAATGTACGTTGTGTTTAATAAGACTCCTGTGAAGCGTTTGACTAGAGTAACATTGCAGAGTTTAAATATCTGGTAGCCTCTAGGAGAGAAGAGGCCTAATGAAAACACTGTTGCTTTGGGAAGTATTTTAGATCTACAAGGCTCCACCGAGATTTGAACTCGGATCACTGGATTCAAGTCCAGAGTGCTAACCATTACACCATCGAACCTACATTAAGACAACCTGATGAATACAAATTTATCTAAAGTGTGAAAATATATACTCCTTATTGCATTTCAGCATCGACCTGCCCTGTTGTATTTGCCTCAAGATATATTCCAATATATTTATTTCCAATGAAAGCAGGTTGGCGGGTGGATGGCAACTAATACCAAAGTAGAATGTATTCCCTAGCCTTCCAGGAACACCTTGTTTAACAGTCTTCAAAGGAAATCCTGAAGCATTTCAAGATAGCTTGTGTCAAAATGGTCAAATGATTTGCATGGGCACAAGCGTTTAAGAACAATTGCATAATTCCAACTTATTGCCACCAACTTAAAGTATTCATTCTCCATTCAGCCTGCATTAAAGTCTTACTTTGAAATGCAAAAATAGTTGCAGATGTTCTGTGATAAAGTGTTGTTGAGTTGGCCAAGGTGCTGGATATAGGCTCCAGTTCAAGGAGGCGTTGCTTCAAATCCTTGCAAGTGCAGGCAACCCCTTTGAACTGAAGCATCATTTTGAAATTTCATTAATAAAGCACATAATTTGTGGTAGCGTGGCCGAGGGGTCTAAGGTGCTGAATTAAGGCTCCAGTCTCTTAGGAGGCGTGGGTTCAATTCTCACCACTGCCAGTCAGTGACCTGTGTCCAAAGACTATTTTGAAACTCTTTTCTCCAAAGGAAATACTGTGGACTGACAATGTCTCGCTTAAATAATTAGAATCCCATCAGAAAACGACAACATTCTTTGAAGAATTGCACAAGGTCTTGTTTGTTTATGTTTCATTCTCATTTACCCAGTTGGGACTGACTTACGCAAATGAGAATCAATGCTCGATCATAAGAAGTATTCAAAGTTGAATGGGTGACTTACCTTAATGAGCTTCTAAGGCGTATGAATGTACGTTGTGTTTAATAAGACTCCTGTGAAGCGTTTGACTAGAGTAACATTGCAGAGTTTAAATATCTGGTAGCCTCTAGGATTACTCTCGGAGAGAAGAGGCATAATGAAAATACTGTTGCTTTGGGAGGTATTTTAGATCTACAAGGCTCCACCAAGATTTGAACTCGTATCACTGGATTCAAAGTCCAGAGTGCTAACCATTACACCATGGAACCTACATTAAGACAACCTGATGAATACAAATTTATCTAAAGTGTGAAAAATATATACTCATTTCAGCATCGACCTGCCCTGTTGTATTTGCCTCAAGATATATTCCAATATATTTAATTTCCAATGAAAGCAGGTTGGCGGGTGGATGGCAACTAATACCAAAGTAGAATGTATTCCCTAGCCTTCCAGGAACACCTTGTTTAACAGTCTTCAAAGGAAATCCTGAAGCATTTCAAGATAGCTTGTGTCAAAATGGTCAAATGATTTGCATGGGCACAAGCGTTTAAGAACAATTGCATAATTCCAACTTATTGCCACCAACTTAAAGTATTCATTCTCCATTCAGCCTGCATTAAAGTCTTACTTTGAAATGCAAAAATAGTTGCAGATGTCCGGTGATAAAGTGTTGTTGAGTTGGCCAAGGTGCTGGATATAGGCTCCAGTTCAAGGAGGCGTTGCTTCAAATCCTTGCAAGTGCAGGCAACCCCTTTGAACTGAAGCATCATTTTGAAATTTCATTAATAAAGCACATAATTTGTGGTAGCGTGGCCGAGGGGTCTAAGGTGCTGGATTAAGGCTCCAGTCTCTTAGGAGGCGTGGGTTCAAATTTCACCACTGCCAGTCAGTGACCTGTGTCCAAAGACTATTTTGAAACTCTTTTCTCCAAAGGAAATACTGTGGACTGACAATGTCTCGCTTAAATAATTAGAATCCCATCAGAAAACGACAACATTCTTTGAAGAATTGCACAAGGTCTTGTTTGTTTATGTTTCATTCTCATTTACCCAGTTGGGACTGACTTACGCAAATGAGAATCAATGCTCGATCATAAGAAGTATTCAAAGTTGAATGGGTGAATTACCTTAATGAGCATGAATGTACGTTGTGTTTAATAAGACTCCTGTGAAGCGTTTGACTAGAGTAACATTGCAGAGTTTAAATATCTGGTAGCCTCTAGGATTACTCTCGGAGAGAAGAGGCCTAATGAAAGCACTGTTGCTTTGGGAAGTATTTAAGATCTACAAGGCTCCACCGAGATTTGAACTCGGATCACTGGATTCAAAGTCCAGAGTGCTAACCATTACACCATGGAACCTACATAAAGACAACCTGATGAATACAAATTTATCTAAAGTGTGAAAAATATATACTCCTTATTGCATTTCAGCATCGACCTGCCCTGTTGTATTTGCCTCAAGATATATTCCAATATATTTAATTTCCAATGAAAGCAGGTTGGCGGGTGGATGGCAACTAATACCAAAGTAGAATGTATTCCCTTGCCTTCCAGGAACACCTTGTTTAACAGTCTTCAAAGGAAATCCTGAAGCATTTCAAGATAGCTTGTGTCAAAATGGTCAAATGATTTGCATGGGCACAAGCGTTTAAGAACAATTGCATAATTCCAACTTATTGCCACCAACTTAAAGTATTCATTCTCCATTCAGCCTGCATTAAAGTCTTACTTTGAAATGCAAAAATAGTTGCAGATGTCCGGTGATAAAGTGTTGTTGAGTTGGCCAAGGTGCTGGATATAGGCTCCAGTTCAAGGAGGCGTTGCTTCAAATCCTTGCAAGTGCAGGCAACCCCTTTGAACTGAAGCATCATTTTGAAATTTCATTAATAAAGCACATAATTTGTGGTAGCGTGGCCGAGGGGTCTAAGGTGCTGGATTAAGGCTCCAGTCTCTTAGGAGGCGTGGGTTCAAATTTCACCACTGCCAGTCAGTGACCTGTGTCCAAAGACTATTTTGAAACTCTTTTCTCCAAAGGAAATACTGTGGACTGACAATGTCTCGCTTAAATAATTAGAATCCCATCAGAAAACGACAACATTCTTTGAAGAATTGCACAAGGTCTTGTTTGTTTATGTTTCATTCTCATTTACCCAGTTGGGACTGACTTACGCAAATGAGAATCAATGCTCGATCATAAGAAGTATTCAAAGTTGAATGGGTGACTTACCTTAATGAGCTTCTAAGGCGTATGAATGTACGTTGTGTTTAATAAGACTCCTGTGAAGCGTTTGACTAGAGTAACATTGCAGAGTTTAAATATCTGGTAGCCTCTAGGATTACTCTCGGAGAGAAGAGGCATAATGAAAATACTGTTGCTTTGGGAGGTATTTTAGATCTACAAGGCTCCACCAAGATTTGAACTCGTATCACTGGATTCAAAGTCCAGCGTGCAAACCATTACACCATGGAACCTACATCAAGATATACTGATGAATACACATTTATCTAAAGTGTGAAAAATATATACTCCTTATTGCATTTCAGCATCGACCTGCCCTGTTGTATTTGCCTCAAGATATATTCCAATATATTTTATTTCCAATGAAAACAGGTTGGCGGGTGGATGGCAACTAATACCAAAGAAGAATGTATTCCCTAGCCTTCCAGGAACACCTTGTTTAACAGTATTCAAAGGAAATCCTGAAGCATTTCAAGATAGCTTGTGTCAATCCTGCAAGACTTCAGACATCTTCGACAATGGAGCTGAGGGCTCGTCCGGGATTTGAACCCGGGACCTCTCGCACCCGAAGCGAGAATCATACCCCTAGACCAACGAGCCACAATTAACTATATAGATATTTCGATTTCTGAAATTGGTCAAATGATTTGCATGGGCACAAGCGTTTAAGAACAATTGCATAATTCCAACTTATTGCCACCAACTTAAAGTATTCATTCTCCATTCAGCCTGCATTAAAGTCTTACTTTGAAATGCAAAAATAGTTGCAGATGTTCTGTGATAAAGTGTTGTTGAGTTGGCCAAGGTGCTGGATATAGGCTCCAGTTCAAGGAGGCGTTGCTTCAAATCCTTGCAAGTGCAGGCAACCCCTTTGAACTGAAGCATCATTTTGAAATTTCATTAATAAAGCACATAATTTGTGGTAGCGTGGCCGAGGGGTCTAAGGTGCTGGATTAAGGCTCCAGTCTCTTAGGAGGCGTGGGTTCAAATCTCACCACTGCCAGTCAGTGACCTGTGTCCAAAGACTATTTTGAAACTCTTTTCTCCAAAGGAAATACTGTGGACTGACAATGTCTCGCTTAAATAATTAGAATCCCATCAGAAAACGACAACATTCTTTGAAGAATTGCACAAGGTCTTGTTTGTTTATGTTTCATTCTCATTTACCCAGTTGGGACTGACTTACGCAAATGAGAATCAATGCTCGATCATAAGAAGTATTCAAAGTTGAATGGGTGACTTACCTTAATGAGCTTCTAAGGCGTATGAATGTACGTTGTGTTTAATAAGACTCCTGTGAAGCGTTTGACTAGAGTAACATTGCAGAGTTTAAATATCTGGTAGCCTCTAGGAGAGAAGAGGCCTAATGAAAACACTGTTGCTTTGGGAAGTATTTTAGATCTACAAGGCTCCACCGAGATTTGAACTCGGATCACTGGATTCAAAGTCCAGAGTGCTAACCATTACACCATGGAACCTACATTAAGACAACCTGATGAATACAAATTTATCTAAAGTGTGAAAAATATATACTCCTTATTGCATTTCAGCATCGACCTGCCCTGTTGTATTTGCCTCAAGATATATTCCAATATATTTTATTTCCAATGAAAGCAGGTTGGCGGGTGGATGGCAACTAATACCAAAGAAGAATGTATTCCCTAGCCTTCCAGGAACACCTTTGTTTAACAGTCTTCAAAGGAAATCCTGAAGCATTTCAAGATAGCTTGTGTCAATCCTGCAAGACTTCAGACATCTTCGACAATGGAGCTGAGGGCTCGTCCGGGATTTGAACCCGGGACCTCTCGCACCCGAAGCGAGAATCATACCCCTAGACCAACGAGCCACAATTAACATTATTGATATTTCGATTTCCGAAATTGGTCAAATGATTTGCATGGGCACAAGCGTTTAAGAACAATTGCATAATTCCAACTTATTGCCACCAACTTAAAGTATTCATTCTCCATTCAGCCTGCATTAAAGTCTTACTTTGAAATGCAAAAATAGTTGCAGATGTTCTGTGATAAAGTGTTGTTGAGTTGGCCAAGGTGCTGGATATAGGCTCCAGTTCAAGGAGGCGTTGCTTCAAATCCTTGCAAGTGCAGGCAACCCCTTTGAACTGAAGCATCATTTTGAAATTTCATTAATAAAGCACATAATTTGTGGTAGCGTGGCCGAGGGGTCTAAGGTGCTGAATTAAGGCTCCAGTCTCTTAGGAGGCGTGGGTTCAAATCTCACCACTGCCAGTCAGTGACCTGTGTCCAAAGACTATATTGAAACTCTTTTCTCCAAAGGAAATACTGTGGACTGACAATGTCTCGCTTAAATAATTAGAATCCCATCAGAAAACGACAACATTCTTTGAAGAATTGCACAAGGTCTTGTTTGTTTATGTTTCATTCTCATTTACCCAGTTGGGACTGACTTACGCAAATGAGAATCAATGCTCGATCATAAGAAGTATTCAAAGTTGAATGGGTGACTTACCTTAATGAGCTTCTAAGGCGTATGAATGTACGTTGTGTTTAATAAGACTCCTGTGAAGCGTTTGACTAGAGTAACATTGCAGAGTTTAAATATCTGGTAGCCTCTAGGATTACTCTCGGAGAGAAGAGGCATAATGAAAATACTGTTGCTTTGGGAGGTATTTTAGATCTACAAGGCTCCACCAAGATTTGAACTCGTATCACTGGATTCAAAGTCCAGCGTGCTAACCATTACACCATGGAACCTACATCAAGATATACTGATGAATACACATTTATCTAAAGTGTGAAAAATATATACACCTTATTGCATTTCAGCATCGACCTGCCCTGTTGTATTTGCCTCAAGATATATTCCAATATATTTTATTTCCAATGAAAACAGGTTGGCGGGTGGATGGCAACTAATACCAAAGAAGAATGTATTCCCTAGCCTTCCAGGAACACCTTGTTTAACAGTCTTCAAAGGAAATCCTGAAGCATTTCAAGATAGCTTGTGTCAATCCTTCAAGACTTCAGACATCTTCGACAATGGCGCTGAGGGCTCGTCCGGGATTTGAACCCGGGACCTCTCGCACCCGAAGCGAGAATCATACCCCTAGACCAACGAGCCACAATTAACTTTATTGATATTTCGATTTCTGAAATTGGTCAAATGATTTGCATGGGCACAAGCGTTTAAGAACAATTGCATAATTCCAACTTATTGCCACCAACTTAAAGTATTCATTCTCCATTCAGCCTGCATTAAAGTCTTACTTTGAAATGCAAAAATAGTTGCAGATGTTCTGTGATAAAGTGTTGTTGAGTTGGCCAAGGTGCTGGATATAGGCTCCAGTTCAAGGAGGCGTTGCTTCAAATCCTTGCAAGTGCAGGCAACCCCTTTGAACTGAAGCATCATTTTGAAATTTCATTAATAAAGCACATAATTTGTGGTAGCGTGGCCGAGGGGTCTAAGGTGCTGGATTAAGGCTCCAGTCTCTTAGGAGGCGTGGGTTCAAATCTCACCACTGCCAGTCAGTGACCTGTGTCCAAAGACTATTTTGAAACTCTTTTCTCCAAAGGAAATACTGTGGACTGACAATGTCTCGCTTAAATAATTAGAATCCCATCAGAAAATGACAACATTCTTTGAAGAATTGCACAAGGTCTTGTTTGTTTATGTTTCATTCTCATTTACCCAGTTGGGACTGACTTACGCAAATGAGAATCAATGCTCGATCATAAGAAGTATTCAAAGTTGAATGGGTGACTTACCTTAATGAGCTTCTAAGGCGTATGAATGTACGTTGTGTTTAATAAGACTCCTGTGAAGCGTTTGACTAGAGTAACATTGCAGAGTTTAAATATCTGGTAGCCTCTAGGATTACTCTCGGAGAGAAGAGGCATAATGAAAATACTGTTGCTTTGGGAGGTATTTTAGATCTACAAGGCTCCACCAAGATTTGAACTCGTATCACTGGATTCAAAGTCCAGCGTGCAAACCATTACACCATGGAACCTACATCAAGATATACTGATGAATACACATTTATCTAAAGTGTGAAAAATATATACTCCTTATTGCATTTCAGCATCGACCTGCCCTGTTGTATTTGCCTCAAGATATATTCCAATATATTTTATTTCCAATGAAAACAGGTTGGCGGGTGGATGGCAACTAATACCAAAGAAGAATGTATTCCCTAGCCTTCCAGGAACACCTTGTTTAACAGTATTCAAAGGAAATCCTGAAGCATTTCAAGATAGCTTGTGTCAATCCTGCAAGACTTCAGACATCTTCGACAATGGAGCTGAGGGCTCGTCCGGGATTTGAACCCGGGACCTCTCGCACCCGAAGCGAGAATCATACCCCTAGACCAACGAGCCACAACTAAGTTTATTGATATTTCGATTTCTGAAATTGGTCAAATGATTTGCATGGGCACAAGCGTTTAAGAACAATTGCATAATTCCAACTTATTGCCACCAACTTAAAGTATTCATTCTCCATTCAGCCTGCATTAAAGTCTTACTTTGAAATGCAAAAATAGTTGCAGATGTCCGGTGATAAAGTGTTGTTGAGTTGGCCAAGGTGCTGGATATAGGCTCCAGTTCAAGGAGGCGTTGCTTCAAATCCTTGCAAGTGCAGGCAACCCCTTTGAACTGAAGCATCATTTTGAAATTTCATTAATAAAGCACATAATTTGTGGTAGCGTGGGCGAGGGGTCTAAGGTGCTGGATTAAGGCTCCAGTCTCTTAGGAGGCGTGGGTTCAAATTTCACCACTGCCAGTCAGTGACCTGTGTCCAAAGACTATTTTGAAACTCTTTTCTCCAAAGGAAATACTGTGGACTGACAATGTCTCGCTTAAATAATTAGAATCCCATCAGAAAACGACAACATTCTTTGAAGAATTGCACAAGGTCTTGTTTGTTTATGTTTCATTCTCATTTACCCAGTTGGGACTGACTTACGCAAATGAGAATCAATGCTCGATCATAAGAAGTATTCAAAGTTGAATGGGTGAATTACCTTAATGAGCTTCTAAGGCGTATGAATGTACGTTGTGTTTAATAAGACTCCTGTGAAGCGTTTGACTAGAGTAACATTGCAGAGTTTAAATATCTGGTAGCCTCTAGGATTACTCTCGGAGAGAAGAGGCCTAATGAAAGCACTGTTGCTTTGGGAAGTATTTTAGATCTACAAGGCTCCACCGAGATTTGAACTCGGATCACTGGATTCAAAGTCCAGAGTGCTAACCATTACACCATGGAACCCACATTAAGACAACCTGATGAATACAAATTTATCTAAAGTGTGAAAAATATATACTCCTTATTGCATTTCAGCATCGACCTGCCCTGTTGTATTTGCCTCAAGATATATTCCAATATATTTTATTTCCAATGAAAGCAGGTTGGCGGGTGGATGGCAACTAATACCAAAGAAGAATGTATTCCCTAGCCTTCCAGGAAGACCTTTGTTTAACAGTCTTCAAAGGAAATCCTGAAGCATTTCAAGATAGCTTGTGTCAATCCTGCAAGACTTCAGACATCTTCGACAATGGAGCTGAGGGCTCGTCCGGGATTTGAACCCGGGACCTCTCGCACCCGAAGCGAGAATCATACCCCTAGACCAACGAGCCACAATTAACATTATTGATATTTCGATTTCCGAAATTGGTCAAATGATTTGCATGGGCACAAGCGTTTAAGAACAATTGCATAATTCCAACTAATTGCCACCAACTTAAAGTATTCATTCTCCATTCAGCCTGCATTAAAGTCTTACTTTGAAATGCAAAAATAGATGCAGATGTTCTGTGATAAAGTGTTGTTGAGTTGGCCAAGGTGCTGGATATAGGCTCCAGTTCAAGGAGGCGTTGCTTCAAATCCTTGCAAGTGCAGGCAACCCCTTTGAACTGAAGCATCATTTTGAAATTTCATTAATAAAGCACATAATTTGTGGTAGCGTGGCCGAGGGGTCTAAGGTGCTGGATTAAGGCTCCAGTCTCATAGGAGGCGTGGGTTCAAATCTCACCACTGCCAGTCAGTGACCTGTGTCCAAAGACTATTTTGAAACTCTTTTCTCCAAAGGAAATACTGTGGACTGACAATGTCTCGCTTAAATAATTAGAATCCCATCAGAAAACGACAACATTCTTTGAAGAATTGCACAAGGTCTTGTTTGTTTATGTTTCATTCTCATTTACCCAGTTGGGACTGACTTACGCAAATGAGAATCAATGCTCGATCATAAGAAGTATTCAAAGTTGAATGGGTGACTTACCTTAATGAGCTTCTAAGGCGTATGAATGTACGTTGTGTTTAATAAGACTCCTGTGAAGCGTTTGACTAGAGTAACATTGCAGAGTTTAAATATCTGGTAGCCTCTAGGATTACTCTCGGAGAGAAGAGGCATAATGAAAATACTGTTGCTTTGGGAGGTATTTTAGATCTACAAGGCTCCACCAAGATTTGAACTCGTATTACTGGATTCAAAGTCCAGCGTGCTAACCATTACACCATGGAACCTACATCAAGATATACTGATGAATACACATTTATCTAAAGTGTGAAAAATATATACTCCTTATTGCATTTCAGCATCGACCTGCCCTGTTGTATTTGCCTCAAGATATATTCCAATATATTTTATTTCCAATGAAAACAGGTTGGCGGGTGGATGGCAACTAATACCAAAGAAGAATGTATTCCCTAGCCTTCCAGGAACACCTTGTTTAACAGTCTTCAAAGGAAATCCTGAAGCATTTCAAGATAGCTTGTGTCAATCCTGCAAGACTTCAGACATCTTCGACAATGGAGCTGAGGGCTCGTCCGGGATTTGAACCCGGGACCTCTCGCACCCGAAGCGAGAATCATACCCCTAGACCAACGAGCCACAATTAAGTTTATTGATATTTCGATTTCTGAAATTGGTCAAATGATTTGCATGGGCACAAGCGTTTAAGAACAATTGCATAATTCCAACTTATTGCCACCAACTTAAAGTATTCATTCTCCATTCAGCCTGCATTAAAGTCTTACTTTGAAATGCAAAAATAGTTGCAGATGTTCTGTGATAAAGTGTTGTTGAGTTGGCCAAGGTGCTGGATATAGGCTCCAGTTCAAGGAGGCGTTGCTTCAAATCCTTGCAAGTGCAGGCAACCCCTTTGAACTGAAGCATCATTTTGAAATTTCATTAATAAAGCACATAATTTGTGGTAGCGTGGCCGAGGGGTCTAAGGTGCTGGATTAAGGCTCCAGTCTCTTAGGAGGCGTGGGTTCAAATCTCACCACTGCCAGTTAGTGACCTGTGTCCAAAGACTATTTTGAAACTCTTTTCTCCAAAGGAAATACTGTGGACTGACAATGTCTCGCTTAAATAATTAGAATCCCATCAGAAAACGACAACATTCTTTGAAGAATTGCACAAGGTCTTGTTTGTTTATGTTTCATTCTCATTTACCCAGTTGGGACTGACTTACGCAAATGAGAATCAATGCTCGATCATAAGAAGTATTCAAAGTTGAATGGGTGACTTACCTTAATGAGCTTCTAAGGCGTATGAATGTACGTTGTGTTTAATAAGACTCCTGTGAAGCGTTTGACTAGAGTAACATTGCAGAGTTTAAATATCTGGTAGCCTCTAGGATTACTCTCGGAGAGAAGAGGCATAATGAAAATACTGTTGCTTTGGGAGGTATTTTAGATCTACAAGGCTCCACCAAGATTTGAACTCGTATCACTGGATTCAAAGTCCAGCGTGCTAACCATTACACCATGGAACCTACATCAAGATATACTGATGAATACACATTTATCTAAAGTGTGAAAAATATATACTCCTTATTGCATTTCAGCATCGACCTGCCCTGTTGTATTTGCCTCAAGATATATTCCAATATATTTTATTTCCAATGAAAACAGGTTGGCGGGTGGATGGCAACTAATACCAAAGAAGAATGTATTCCTTAGGCTTCCAGGAACACCTTGTTTAACAGTCTTCAAAGGAAATCCTGAAGCATTTCAAGATCGCTTGTGTCAATCCTGCAAGACTTCAGACATCTTCGACAATGGCGCTGAGGGCTCAAGATATATTCCAATATATTTTATTTCCAATGAAAGCAGGTTGGCGGGTGGATGGCAACTAATACCAAAGTAGAATGTATTCCCTAGCCTTCCAGGAACACCTTGTTTAACAGTCTTCAAAGGAAATCCTGAAGCATTTCAAGATAGCTTGTGTCAAAATGGTCAAATGATTTGCATGGGCACAAGCGTTTAAGAACAATTGCATAATTCCAACTTATTGCCACCAACTTAAAGTATTCATTCTCCATTCAGCCTGCATTAAAGTCTTACTTTGAAATGCAAAAATAGTTGCAGATGTTCTGTGATAAAGTGTTGTTGAGTTGGCCAAGGTGCTGGATATAGGCTCCAGTTCAAGGAGGCGTTGCTTCAAATCCTTGCAAGTGCAGGCAACCCCTTTGAACTGAAGCATCATTTTGAAATTTCATTAATAAAGCACATAATTTGTGGTAGCGTGGCCGAGGGGTCTAAGGTGCTGGATTAAGGCTCCAGTCTCTTAGGTGGCGTGGGTTCAATTCTCACCACTGCCAGTCAGTGACCTGTGTCCAAAGACTATATTGAAACTCTTTTCTCCAAAGGAAATACTGTGGACTGACAATGTCTCGCTTAAATAATTAGAATCCCATCAGAAAACGACAACATTCTTTGAAGAATTGCACAAGGTCTTGTTTGTTTATGTTTCATTCTCATTTACCCAGTTGGGACTGACTTACGCAAATGAGAATCAATGCTCGATCATAAGAAGTATTCAAAGTTGAATGGGTGACTTACCTTAATGAGCTTCTAAGGCGTATGAATGTACGTTGTGTTTAAAAAGACTCCTGTGAAGCGTTTGACTAGAGTAACATTGCAGAGTTTAAATATCTGGTAGCCTCTAGGATTACACTCGGAGAGAAGAGGCCTAATGAAAACACTGTTGCTTTGGGAAGTATTTTAGATCTACAAGGCTCCACCGAGATTTGAACTCGGATCACTAGATTCAAAGTCCAGAGTGCTAACCATTACACCATGGAACCTACATTAAGACAACCTGATGAATACAAATTTATCTAAAGTGTGAAAAATATATACTCCTTATTGCATTTCAGCATCGACCTGCCCTGTTGTATTTGCCTCAAGATATATTCCAATATATTTAATTTCCAATGAAAGCAGGTTGGCGGGTGGATGGCAACTAATACCAAAGTAGAATGTATTCCCTAGCCTTCCAGGAACACCTTGTTTAACAGTCTTCAAAGGAAATCCTGAAGCATTTCAAGATAGCTTGTGTCAAAATGGTCAAATGATTTGCATGGGCACAAGCGTTTAAGAACAATTGCATAATTCCAACTTATTGCCACCAACTTAAAGTATTCATTCTCCATTCAGCCTGCATTAAAGTCTTACTTTGAAATGCAAAAATAGTTGCAGATGTCCGGTGATAAAGTGTTGTTGAGTTGGCCAAGGTGCTGGATATAGGCTCCAGTTCAAGGAGGCGTTGCTTCAAATCCTTGCAAGTGCAGGCAACCCCTTTGAACTGAAGCATCATTTTGAAATTTCATTAATAAAGCACATAATTCGTGGTAGCGTGGCCGAGGGGTCTAAGGTGCTGGATTAAGGCTCCAGTCTCTTAGGAGGCGTGGGTTCAAATCTCACCACTGCCAGTCAGTGACCTGTGTCCAAAGACTATTTTGAAACTCTTTTCTCCAAAGGAAATACTGTGGACTGACAATGTCTCGCTTAAATAATTAGAATCCCATCAGAAAACGACAACATTCTTTGAAGAATTGCACAAGGTCTGGTTTGTTTATGTTTCATTCTCATTTACCCAGTTGGGACTGACTTACGCAAATGAGAATCAATGCTCGATCATAAGAAGTATTCAAAGTTGAATGGGTGACTTACCTTAATGAGCTTCTAAGGCGTATGAATGTACGTTGTGTTTAATAAGACTCCTGTGAAGCGTTTGACTAGAGTAACATTGCAGAGTTTAAATATCTGGTAGCCTCTAGGATTACTCTCGGAGAGAAGAGGCCTAATGAAAACACTGTTGCTTTGGGAAGTATTTTAGATCTACAAGGCTCCACCGAGATTTGAACTCGGATCACTGGATTCAAAGTCCAGAGTGCTAACCATTACACCATGGAACCTACATTAAGACAACCTGATGAATACAATTTTATCTAAAGTGTGAAAAATATATACTCCTTATTGCATTTCAGCATCGACCTGCCCTGTTGTATTTGCCTCAAGATATATTCCAATATATTTTATTTCCAATGAAAGCAGGTTGGCGGGTGGATGGCAACTAATACCAAAGAAGAATGTATTCCCTAGCCTTCCAGGAACACCTTCTTTAACAGTCTTCAAAGGAAATCCTGAAGCATTTCAAGATAGCTTGTGTCAATCCTACAAGACTTCCGACATCTTCGACAATGGAGCTGAGGGCTCGTCCGGGATTAGAACCCGGGACCTCTCGCACCCGAAGCGAGAATCATACCGCTAGACCAACGAGCCACAATTAACTTTATTGATATTTCGATTTCTGAAATTGGTCAAATGATTTGCATGGGCACAAGCGTTTAAGAACAATTGCATAATTCCAACTTATTGCCACCAACTTAAAGTATTCATTCTCCATTCAGCCTGCATTAAAGTCTTACTTTGAAATGCAAAAATAGTTGCAGATGTTCTGTGAAAAAGTGTTGTTGAGTTGGCCAAGGTGCATGATATAGGCTCCAGTTCAAGGAGGCGTTGCTTCAAATCCTTGCAAGTGCAGGCAACCCCTTTGAACTGAAGCATCATTTTGAAATTTCATTAATAAAGCACATAATTTGTGGTAGCGTGGCCGAGGGGTCTAAGGTGCTGGATTAAGGCTCCAGTCTCTTAGGTGGCGTGGGTTCAATTCTCACCACTGCCAGTCAGTGACCTGTGTCAAAAGACTATTTTGAAACTCTTTTCTCCAAAGGAAATACTGTGGACTGACAATGTCTCGCTTAAATAATTAGAATCCCATCAGAAAACGACAACATTCTTTGAAGAATTGCACAAGGTCTTGTTTGTTTATGTTTCATTCTCATTTACCCAGTTGGGACTGACTCACGCAAATGAGAATCAATGCTCGATCATAAGAAGTATTCAAAGTTGAATGGGTGACTTACCTTAATGAGCTTCTAAGGCGTATGAATGTACGTTGTGTTTAATAAGACTCCTGTGAAGCGTTTGAACCCGGGACCTCTCGCACCCGAAGCGAGATACATACCCCTAGACCAACGAGCCACAATTAACTTTATTGATATTTCGATTTCTGAAATTGGTCAAATGATTTGCATGGGCACAAGCGTTTAAGAACAATTGCATAATTCCAACTTATTGCCACCAACTTAAAGTATTCATTCTCCATTCAGCCTGCATTAAAGTCTTACTTTGAAATGCAAAAATAGTTGCAGATGTTCTGTGATAAAGTGTTGTTGAGTTGGCCAAGGTGCTGGATATAGGCTCCAGTTCAAGGAGGCGTTGCTTCAAATCCTTGCAAGTGCAGGCAACCCCTTTGAACTGAAGCATCATTTTGAAATTTCATTAATAAAGCACATAATTTGTGGTAGCGTGGCCGAGGGGTCTAAGGTGCTGGATTAAGGCTCCAGTCACTTAGGAGGCGTGGGTTCAAATCTCACCACTGCCAGTCAGTGACCTGTGTCCAATGACTATTTTGAAACTCTTTTCTCCAAAGGAAATACTGTGGACTGACAATGTCTCGCTTAAATAATTAGAATCCCATCAGAAAACGACAACATTCTTTGAAGAATTGCACAAGGTCTTGTTTGTTTATGTTTCATTCTCATTTACCCAGTTGGGACTGACTTACGCAAATGAGAATCAATGCTCGATCATAAGAAGTATTCAAAGTTGAATGGGTGACTTACCTTAATGAGCTTCTAAGGCGTATGAATGTACGATGTGTTTAATAAGACTCCTGTGAAGCGTTTGACTAGAGTAACATTGCAGAGTTTAAATATCTGGTAGCCTCTAGGATTACTCTCGGAGAGAAGAGGCCTAATGAAAACACTGTTGCTTTGGGAAGTATTTTAGATCTACAAGGCTCCACCGAGATTTGAACTCGGATCACTGGATTCAAAGTCCAGAGTGCTAACCATTACACCATGGAACCTGCATTAAGACAACCTGATGAATACAAATTTATCTAAAGTGTGAAAAATATATACTCCTTATTGCATTTCAGCATCGACCTGCCCTGTTGTATTTGCCTCAAGATATATTCCAATATATTTAATTTCCAATGAAAGCAGGTTGGCGGGTGGATGGCAACTAATACCAAAGTAGAATGTATTCCCTAGCCTTCCAGGAACACCTTGTTTAACAGTCTTCAAAGGAAATCCTGAAGCATTTCAAGATAGCTTGTGTCAAAATGGTCAAATGATTTGCATGGGCACAAGCGTTTAAGAACAATTGCATAATTCCAACTTATTGCCACCAACTTAAAGTATTCATTCTCCATTCAGCCTGCATTAAAGTCTTACTTTGAAATGCAAAAATAGTTGCAGATGTCCGGTGATAAAGTGTTGTTGAGTTGGCCAAGGTGCTGGATATAGGCTCCAGTTCAAGGAGGCGTTGCTTCAAATCCTTGCAAGTGCAGGCAACCCCTTTGAACTGAAGCATCATTTTGAAATTTCATTAATGAAGCACATAATTTGTGGTAGCGTGGCCGAGGGGTCTAAGGTGCTGGATTAAGGCTCCAGTCTCTTAGGAGGCGTGGGTTCAAATCTCACCACTGCCAGTCAGTGACCTGTGTCCAAAGACTATTTTGAAACTCTTTTCTCCAAAGGAAATACTGTGGACTGACAATGTCTCGCTTAAATAATTAGAATCCCATCAGAAAACGACAACATTCTTTGAAGAATTGCACAAGGTCTGGTTTGTTTATGTTTCATTCTCATTTACCCAGTTGGGACTGACTTACGCAAATGAGAATCAATGCTCGATCATAAGAAGTATTCAAAGTTGAATGGGTGACTTACCTTAATGAGCTTCTAAGGCGTATGAATGTACGTTGTGTTTAATAAGACTCCTGTGAAGCGTTTGACTAGAGTAACATTGCAGAGTTTAAATATCTGGTAGCCTCTAGGATTACTCTCGGAGAGAAGAGGCATAATGAAAATACTGTTGCTTTGGGAGGTATTTTAGAACTACAAGGCTCCACCAAGATTTGAACTCGTATCACTGGATTCAAAGTCCAGCGTGCTAACCATTACACCATGGAACCTACATCAAGATATACTGATGAATACACATTTATCTAAAGTGTGAAAAATATATACTCCTTATTGCATTTCAGCATCGACCTGCCCTGTTGTATTTGCCTCAAGATATATTCCAATATATTTTATTTCCAATGAAAGCAGGTTGGCGGGTGGATGGCAACTAATACCAAAGAAGAATGTATTCCCTAGCCTTCCAGGAACACCTTGTTTAACAGTATTCAAAGGAAATCCTGAAGCATTTCAAGATAGCTTGTGTCAATCCTGCAAGACTTCAGACATCTTCGACAATGGAGCTGAGGGCTCGTCCGGGATTTGAACCCGGGACCTCTCGCACCCGAAGCGAGAATCATACCCCTAGACCAACGAGCCACAATTAACTTTATTGATATTTCGATTTCTGAAATTGGTCAAATGATTTGCATGGGCACAAGCGTTTAAGAACAATTGCATAATTCCAACTTATTGCCACCAACTTAAAGTATTCATTCTCCATTCAGCCTGCATTAAAGTCTTACTTTGAAATGCAAAAATAGTTGCAGATGTTCTGTGATAAAGTGTTGTTGAGTTGGCCAAGGTGCTGGATATAGGCTCCAGTTCAAGGAGGCGTTGCTTCAAATCCTTGCAAGTGCAGGCAACCCCTTTGAACTGAAGCATCATTTTGAAATTTCATTAATAAAGCACATAATTTGTGGTAGCGTGGCCGAGGGGTCTAAGGTGCTGGATTAAGGCTCCAGTCTCTTAGGAGGCGTGGGTTCAAATCTCACCACTGCCAGTCAGTGACCTGTGTCCAAAGACTATTTTGAAACTCTTTTCTCCAAAGGAAATACTGTGGACTGACAATGTCTCGCTTAAATAATTAGAATCCCATCAGAAAACGACAACATTCTTTGAAGAATTGCACAAGGTCTTGTTTGTTTATGTTTCATTCTCATTTACCCAGTTGGGACTGACTTACGCAAATGAGAATCAATGCTCGATCATAAGAAGTATTCAAAGTTGAATGGGTGACTTACCTTAATGAGCTTCTAAGGCGTATGAATGTACGTTGTGTTTAATAAGACTCCTGTGAAGCGTTTGACTAGAGTAACATTGCAGAGTTTAAATATCTGGTAGCCTCTAGGATTACTCTCGGAGAGAAGAGGCCTAATGAAAACACTGTTGCTTTGGGAAGTATTTTAGATCTACAAGGCTCCACCAAGATTTGAACTCGGATCACTGGATTCAAAGTCCAGAGTGCTAACCATTACACCATGGAACCTACATTAAGACAACCTGATGAATACAAATTTATCTAAAGTGTGAAAAATATATACTCCTTATTGCATTTCAGCATCGACCTGCCCTGTTGTATTTGCCTCAAGATATATTCCAATATATTTAATTTCCAATGAAAGCAGGTTGGCGGGTGGATGGCAACTAATACCAAAGTAGAATGTATTCCCTAGCCTTCCAGGAACACCTTGTTTAACAGTCTTCAAAGGAAATCCTGAAGCATTTCAAGATAGCTTGTGTCAAAATGGTCAAATGATTTGCATGGGCACAAGCGTTTAAGAACAATTGCATAATTCCAACTTATTGCCACCAACTTAAAGTATTCATTCTCCATTCAGCCTGCATTAAAGTCTTACTTTGAAATGCAAAAATAGTTGCAGATGTCCGGTGATAAAGTGTTGTTGAGTTGGCCAAGGTGTGTGAAGCGTTTGACTAGAGTAACATTGCAGAGTTTAAATATCTGGTAGCCTCTAGGATTACTCTCGGAGAGAAGAGGCCTAATGAAAACACTGTTGCTTTGGGAGGTATTTTAGATGTACAAGGCTCCACCGAGAATTGAACTCTGATCACTGGATTCAAAGTCCAGAGTGCTAACCATTACACCATGGAACCTACATCAAGACAAACTGATGAATACACATTTATCTAAAGTGTGAAAAATATATACTCCTTATTGCATTTCAGCATCGACCTGCCCTGTTGTATTTGCCTCAAGATATATTCCAATATATTTTATTTCCAATGAAAGCAGGTTGGCGGGTGGATGGCAACTAATACCAAAGAAGAATGTATTCCCTAGCCTTCCAGGAACACCTTGTTTAACAGTCTTCAATGGGAATCCTGAAGCATTTCAAGATAGCTTGTGTCAATCCTGCATGACTTAGACATCTTCGACAATGGAGCTGAGGGCTCGTCCGGGATTTGAACCCGGGACCTCTCGCACCCGAAGCAAGAATCATACCCCTAGACCAACGAGCCACAATTAACTTTATTGATATTTCGATTTCTGAAATTGGTCAAATGATTTGCATGGGCACAAGCGTTTAAGAACAATTGCATAATTCCAACTTATTGCCACCAACTTAAAGTATTCATTCTCCATTCAGCCTGCATTAAAGTCTTACTTTGAAATGCAAAAATAGTTGCAGATGTCCTGTGATAAAGTGTTGTTGAGTTGGCCAAGGTGCTGGATAGGGATGGGAATTGATAAGAATTTCACGATTCCGATTCCGATTCTGCTTATCGATCCGATTCCTTATCGATTCTCTTATCGATTCTCATTGGGTGAGAAAATAAGTATAAATGTGTTTGTTTGCATTACATCTCTTTAATATCTGATCAGAAGTGCTTCTAGTATTAGGAAATTGTACATTTTCAAATCAATTGGTCTAGACGAAAAGATATATGTTTCGCTTTTTAAGCACAAATGCCATCATTATGTGCCATACAACTAAAAACACAGACTGAAAACAGCCAAGTAAGAGCTTGTGCCTTTTGGAATTCTAACAGTGCTCATTTGCATTCAACTTGTAACAAAATTAAACTGACATAAACAAAATGAAGCATTGATTAGACAGAGATGTATTGGATGGGCCTACCTAATAAACCGTTGGAACACACAAGACCGGAAACCATAGCAATGCCGGTAAACAAACCCCGAGAAGCCCAATCCCTATGAGAGCTCCCCACGCTACGGCCATCCGGAGGCGACAGAGCTGTTGGCCGTGATATTATATATACAATTATAATATAGTATATAATATATTATATACTATTATATATAGAGCTCCGGGAGTCGCAAACTGCAACAATCACTTTCTCCTCCATTCCGCGGTTCACCCGGACTGCCCTGCACTGAGTTTGACGGCTGAACGCGGATTGGCTGTTACGTTACACATGTCACTCAGTTATCACGCTGTTGAACGCTGATTGGCTGTCATCACGACAAAAACTTGTCATCGGTTTTCTCCCGCGAAAAACTCGCCCTTATACGCGTCTCTACGTTCACTTTGTATGGGATCTTGTCGCCCCGTCGCGTTTGGTGTGAACGCACAATGCGATTCTTCCTCGGCGGCGACAAGTTTGCTGCGTTCTGAACCAAATCAAAGCAGCGTGTGTGTGACGTCACGACGCATTTGCCGCGACCGGAACCGATAAGCGGATTCGTTAAGCAGGCTTGCTAACGATTCCAAGGAATCGGTTGACTCGGAACCGGTTCTGAACAAGAACCGGTTCTCGATTCCCATCCCTAGTGCTGGATATAGGCTCCAGTTCAAGGAGGCGTTGCTTCAAATCCTTGCAAGTGCAGGCAACCCCTTTGAACTGAAGCATCATTTTGAAATTTCATTAATAAAGCACATAATTTGTGGTAGCGTGGCCGAGGGGTCTAAGGTGCTGGATTAAGGCTCCAGTCTCTTAGGAGGCGTGGGTTCAAATCTCACCACTGCCAGTCAGTGACCTGTGTCCAAAGACTATTTTGAAACTCTTTTCTCCAAAGGAAATACTGTGGACTGACAATGTCTCGCTTAAATAATTAGAATCCCATCAGAAAACGACAACATTCTTTGAAGAATTGCACAAGGTCTTGTTTGTTTATGTTTCATTCTCATTTACCCAGTTGGGACTGACTTACGCAAATGAGAATCAATGCTCGATCATAAGAAGTATTCAAAGTTGAATGGGTGACTTACCTTAATGAGCTTCTAAGGCGTATGAATGTACGTTGTGTTTAATAAGACTCCTGTGAAGCGTTTGACTAGAGTAACATTGCAGAGTTTAAATATCTGGTAGCCTCTAGGATTACTCTCGGAGAGAAGAGGCCTAATGAAAATACTGTTGCTTTGGGAAGTATTTTAGATCTACAAGGCTCCACCGAGATTTGAACTCAGATCACTGGATTCAAAGTCCAGAGTGCTAACCATTACACCATGGAACCTACATTAAGACAACCTGATGAATACAAATTTATCTAAAGTGTGAAAAATATATACTCCTTATTGCATTTCATCATCGACCTGCCCTGTTGTATTTGCCTCAAGATATATTCCAATATATTTAATTTCCAATGAAAGCAGGTTGGCGGGTGGATGGCAACTAATACCAAAGAAGAATGTATTCCCTAGCCTTCCAGGAACACCTTGTTTAACAGTCTTCAAAGGAAATCCTGAAGCATTTCAAGATAGCTTGTGTCAATCCTGCAAGACTTCAGACATCTTCGACAAAGGAGCTGTGGGCTCGTCCGGGATTTGAACCCGGGACCTCTAGCACCCGAAGCGAGAATCATACCCCTAGACCAACGAGCCACAATTAACTTTATCGATATTTCGATTTCTGAAATTGGTCAAATGATTTGCATGGGCACAAGCGTTTAAGAACAATTGCATAATTCCAACTTATTGCCACCAACTTAAAGTATTCATTCTCCATTCAGCCTGCATTAAAGTCTTACTTTGAAATGCAAAAATAGTTGCAGATGTCCTGTGATAAAGTGTTGTTGAGTTGTATGGAAGCATATATGTAGCAAAATTCAAATGGCAATGCAATTTGGAATTACATTATGCATTTGACAATTCATTATGCAATTTTATAATGTAATTTGTAAATACGTTATTCAAAGTGTATTTTAACATGCAAAGTGACAATGCAATCCTCAATTCAATTTGCAAAAGTTATAACAATACAAATAGAATAACATTTTGTCAAATTCTTTGAGTTCCTTTATACAAATTGAAAAGCTATAGCGCCCCCTTGATTGCAATCCACTTCGCCACGCTCTGTGTGTTGCGATATTCAAATGACATTTCAATCCGCAAAACGGAATCCAAAGAGGAATCCAAAAAGTCAATATGCAAAGTGGCAAACGTATCAGCCAATCAGCGTCTGGGCGGGAACTGCGTCACTTGCTCGTAATTTCCTTGTTCACTTCTAGTTCGTATGTATGGAAGCCCGTTTCCGCCACGTAAAAGAAAAAAAATGCAGGTCACAACTCATTATTTTGAGATAGTATCTCATTATTTTGAGATAGTATCTCGTTATTTTGAGATAGTATCTCGTTATTTTGACATAGTATCTCGTTATTTTGACATAGTATCTCGTTATTTTGAGATACTATCTCATTATAATGAGATAACTTCTCAACAGGACCAGACCAGTCATTGTAGCCTAATTGTAGCTTATCCATAGGTGCTACATATAGCCTATTATTACAGTAGATTAGCTGGAGATGATGAACTCGATTATTAAAGATTATTTCAGACGGAGGTATACAAATGCTGAAATTTTGGCTCGATTATCTATGGAGCACAACATAAACATTAGTAAAAGAACTCTAGAAAGAGTGCTTCATAGAAATCAGCCGTACACCACCAGCGTTCAATACGTTGGTTCCCCGTGCTTGGACCTAGAGTGACACAGTCTGGGGAAATGCCGTTTTCACTGCTGTGAATAAAACTTTGCATTGCGGCAATGTGTGTGTTCTCCGTCCCGCGATCCAATCTCACTTTCAATGGGCGACCATGCTGCATCACTGAATCAATGAAATACCCCGCTATAAGACGTAGGTCGCTGTTAGTTGAGTGGGTGTTTAGCCAGATCATCTTTGGCGAGAACCCATCAATGCAACCACTGATGCATATCCCATACGGCTTCAATTTGTCATATCCATCTATGTGCCACACATAATTCGGGCCACGACTGACACTCTACGTCTCAGACGGTGCCGTGCACGGAGATCCACGCCACCACCATCCATTTGACGCAGCAAGAGACGAACGGTCTCTCTGTCCGTGATGATCCCTGCCATCCAACACTTCTGTTGCATCCACCTGTAGCCATGTTGTTGGCCAGAGGACTGTAATTGGCGATGCATGAAATCGGCTACTTCTCCGATGTCCGCCTTATTGCGTCTTCGCCACAGCTGATTCCTATGAAGCACTCTTTCTAGAGTTCTTTTACTAATGTTTATGTTGTGCTCCATAGATACCGTATTTTCCGGACTATACGTCGCTCCCGAGTATTAGTCGCATCAGTCAAAAAATGCTCCATGACGAGGAAAAAAACATATATACGTCGCATCGGTGTATAAGTCGCATTTATTTTTAAACATTTAAACAAGAACGTTTAGTCTGGAGAGACTGAATACAATTGCAATAGCAATATAGGTGTGTCGGTCCCACTCGTAGTTCTGAGAGTATACCGAATTCAGTGACACCGGGATTCCACGCGTATGCGCCGCGGTCCTAAACCTGAGCGCACGATCGGGAGGTGGAAGTTGCCAGCGGAGTGCTCCAGTTTTCGCCGGCCAAGTCATGCGCTGTGATATGTGTGACAGCTATGTTGCACAACATTGCAGCTAAGGCTGGGGTAGCTTTGGTTGAACCGGAGGACATTGAGGACGATGACGACGAGAATATAATTTATTCGGTGGTGCACTAGGCTTGCAGCGTTTAGGCCTAATAAATGACGGTGCCATCTTGCGGCCGAAGATTATGTACGCACAATTTTGGTATATAAGTCGCTTCGAAATATAAGTCGCAGGGCAAGCCAAACTACAAAAAAAACGCGACTTATAGTCCGGAAAATACGGGGTAATCGAAATTCCCATCACTACTCCCACCCCCCACACATAAAACAGTCAGACACAATAGAAAGTGAAGTAGTTCCCGCCCAGACGCTGATTGGCTGATACGTTTGCCACTTTGCATATTGACTTTTTGGATTCCTCTTTGGATTCCGTTTTGCGGATTGAAATGTCATTTGAATATCGCAACACACGGAGCGTGGCGAAGTGGATTGCAATCACGGGGACGCTATAGCTTTTCAATTTGAATAAAGGAACTCAAAAGAATTTGACAAAATGTTATTGTATTTTTATTGTTATAACTTTTGCAAATTTAATTGAGGATTGCATTGTCACTTTGCATATTAAAATACAGTTTGAATAACGTATTTACAAATTACATTATGAAATTGCATAATGCATTGTCAATTGCATAACGTAATTACTTATTGAATTGCAAATTGCAAATTGCATTGCCATTTGAATTTTGCTACATATATGCTTCCATAGAGTTGGCCAAGGTGCTGGATATAGGCTCCAGTTCAAGGAGGCGTTGCTTCAAATCCTTGCAAGTGCAGGCAACCCCTTTGAACTGAAGCATCATTTTGAAATTTCATTAATAAAGCACATAATTTGTGGTAGCGTGGACGAGGGGTCTAAGGTGCTGGATTAAGGCTCCAGTCTCTTAGGAGGCGTGGGTTCAAATCTCACCACTGCCAGTCAGTGACCTGTGTCCAAAGACTATTTTGAAACTCTTTTCTCCAAAGGAAATACTGTGGACTGACAATGTCTCGCTTAAATAATTAGAATCCCATCAGAAAACGACAACATTCTTTGAAGAATTGCACAAGGTCTTGTTTGTTTATGTTTCATTCTCATTTACCCAGTTGGGACTGACTTACGCAAATGAGAATCAATGCTCGATCATAAGAAGTATTCAAAGTTGAATGGGTGACTTACCTTAATGAGCTTCTAAGGCGTATGAATGTACGTTGTGTTTAATAAGACTCCTGTGAAGCGTTTGACTAGAGTAACATTGCAGAGTTTAAGTATCTGGTAGCCTCTAGGATTACTCTCGGAGAGAAGAGGCCTAATGAAAATACTGTTGCTTTGGGAAGAATTTTAGATCTACAAGGCTCCACCGAGATTTGAACTCGGATCACTGGATTCAAAGTCCAGGGTGCTAACCATTACACCATGGAACCTCCATTAAGACAACATGATGAATACAAATTTATCTAAAGTGTGAAAAATATATACTCCTTATTGCATTTCAGCATCGACCTGCCCTGTTGTATTTGCCTCAAGATATATTCCAATATATTTTATTTCCAATGAAAGCAGGTTGGCGGGTGGATGGCAACTAATACCAAAGAAGAATGTATTCCCTAGCCTTCCAGGAACACCTTGTTTAACAGTCTTCAAAGGAAATCCTGAAGCATTTCAAGATAGCTTGTGTCAATCCTGCAAGACTTCAGACATCTTCGACAATGGAGCTCAGGGCTCTTGCGGGATTTCAACCCGGGACCTCTCGCACCCGAAGCGAGAATCATACCCAACTAGCCACAATTAACTTTATTGATATTTCGATTTCTGAAATTGGTCAAATGATTTGCATGGGCACAAGCGTTTAAGAACAATTGCATAATTCCAACTTATTGCCACCAACTTAAAGTATTCATTCTCCATTCAGCCTGCATTAATGTCTTACTTTGAAATGCAAAAATAGTTGCAGATGTCCTGTGATAAAGTGTTGTTGAGTTGGCCAAAATGCTGGATATAGGCTCCAGTTCAAGGAGGCGTTGCTTCAAATCCTTGCAAGTGCAGGCAACCCCTTTGAACTGAAGCATCATTTTGAAATTTCATTAATAAAGCACATAATTTGTGCTTTATTTGAACCCGGGACCTCTCGCACCCGAAGCGAGAATCATACCCCTAGACCAACGAGCCACAATTAACTTTATCGATATTTCGATTTCTGAAATTGGTCAAATGATTTGCATGGGCACAAGCGTTTAAGAACAATTGCATAATTCCAACTTATTGCCACCAACTTAAAGTATTCATTCTCCATTCAGCCTGCATTAAAGTCTTACTTTGAAATGCAAAAATAGTTGCAGATGTCCTGTGATAAAGTGTTGTTGAGTTGGCCAAGGTGCTGGATATAGGCTCCAGTTCAAGGAGGCGTTGCTTCAAATCCTTGCAAGTGCAGGCAACCCCTTTGAACTGAAGCATCATTTTGAAATTTCATTAATAAAGCACATAATTTGTGGTAGCGTGGACGAGGGGTCTAAGGTGCTGGATTAAGGCTCCAGTCTCTTAGGAGGCCTGGGTTCAAATCTCACCACTGCCAGTCAGTGACCTGTGTCCAAAGACTATTTTGAAACTCTTTTCTCCAAAGGAAATACTGTGGACTGACAATGTCTCGCTTAAATAATTAGAATCCCATCAGAAAACGACAACATTCTTTGAAGAATTGCACAAGGTCTTGTTTGTTTATGTTTCATTCTCATTTACCCAGTTGGGACTGACTTACGCAAATGAGAATCAATGCTCGATCATAAGAAGTATTCAAAGTTGAATGGGTGACTTACCTTAATAAGCTTCTAAGGCGTATGAATGTACGTTGTGTTTAATAAGACTCCTGTGAAGCGTTTGACTAGAGTAACATTGCAGAGTTTAAATATCTGGTAGCCTCTAGGATTACTCTCGGAGAGAAGAGGCCTAATGAAAATACTGTTGCTTTGGGAAGTATTTTAGATCTACAAGGCTCCACCGAGATTTGAACTCGGATCACTGGATTCAAAGTCCAGGGTGCTAACCATTACACCATGGAACCTACATTAAGACAACCTGATGAATACAAATTTATCTAAAGTGTGAAAAATATATACTCCTTATTGCATTTCAGCATCGACCTGCCCTGTTGTATTTGCCTCAAGATATATTCCAATATATTTTATTTCCAATGAAAGCAGGTTGGCGGGTGGATGGCAACTAATACCAAAGAAGAATGTATTCCCTAGCCTTCCAGGAACACCTTGTTTAACAGTCTTCAAAGGAAATCCTGAAGCATTTCAAGATAGCTTGTGTCAATCCTGCAAGACTTCAGACATCTTCGACAATGGAGCTCAGGGCTCTTGCGGGATTTCAACCCGGGACCTCTCGCACCCAAAGCGAGAATCATACCCAACTAGCCACAATTAACTTTATTGATATTTCGATTTCTGAAATTGGTCAAATGATTTGCATGGGCACAAGCGTTTAAGAACAATTGCATAATTCCAACTTATTGCCACCAACTTAAAGTATTCATTCTCCATTCAGCCTGCATTAAAGTCTTACTTTGAAATGCAAAAATAGTTGCAGATGTTCTGTGATAAAGTGTTGTTGAGTTGGCCAAGGTGCTGGATATAGGCTCCAGTTCAAGGAGGCGTTGCTTCAAATCCTTGCAAGTGCAGGCAACCCCTTTGAACTGAAGCATCATTTTGAAATTTCATTAATAAAGCACATAATTTGTGGTAGCGTGGACGAGGGGTCTAAGGTGCTGGATTAAGGCTCCAGTCTCTTAGGAGGCCTGGGTTCAAATCTCACCACTGCCAGTCAGTGACCTGTGTCCAAAGACTATTTTGAAACTCTTTTCTCCAAAGGAAATACTGTGGACTGACAATGTCTCGCTTAAATAATTAGAATCCCATCAGAAAACGACAACATTCTTTGAAGAATTGCACAAGGTCTTGTTTGTTTATGTTTCATTCTCATTTACCCAGTTGGGACTGACTTACGCAAATGAGAATCAATGCTCGATCATAAGAAGTATTCAAAGTTGAATGGGTGACTTACCTTAATGAGCTTCTAAGGCGTATGAATGTACGTTGTGTTTAATAAGACTCCTGTGAAGCGTTTGACTAGAGTAACATTGCAGAGTTTAAATATCTGGTAGCCTCTAGGATTACTCTCGGAGAGAAGAGGCCTAATGAAAATACTGTTGCTTTAGGAAGTATTTTAGATCTACAAGGCTCCACCGAGATTTGAACTCGGATCACTGGATTCAAAGTCCAGAGTGCTAACCATTACACCATGGAACCTACATTAAGACAACGTGATGAATACAAATTTATCTAAAGTGTGAAAAATATATACTCCTTATTGCATTTCAGCATCGACCTGCCCTGTTGTATTTGCCTCAAGATATATTCCAATATATTTTATTTCCAATGAAAGCAGGTTGGCGGGTGGATGGCAACTAATACCAAAGTAGAATGTATTCCCTAGCCTTCCAGGAACACCTTGTTTAACAGTCTTCAAAGGAAATCCTGAAGCATTTCAAGATAGCTTGTGTCAATCCTGCAAGACTTCAGACATCTTCGACAATGGAGCTGAGGGCTCGTCCGGGATTTGAACCCGGGACCTCTCGCACCCGAAGCGAGAATCATACCCCTAGACCAACTAGCCACAATTAAATTTATTGATATTTCGATTTCTGAAATTGGTCAAATGATTTGCATGGGCACAAGCGTTTAAGAACAATTGCATAATTCCAACTTATTGCCACCAACTTAAAGTATTCATTCTCCATTCAGCCTGCATTAAAGTCTTACTTTGAAATGCAAAAATAGTTGCAGATGTCCTGTGATAAAGTGTTGTTGAGTTGGCCAAGGTGCTGGATATAGGCTCCAGTTCAAGGAGGCGTTGCTTCAAATCCTTGCAAGTGCAGGCAACCCCTTTGAACTGAAGCATCATTTTGAAATTTCATTAATAAAGCACATAATTTGTGGTAGCGTGGACGAGGGGTCTAAGGTGCTGGATTAAGGCTCCAGTCTCTTAGGAGGCCTGGGTTCAAATCTCACCACTGCCAGTCAGTGACCTGTGTCCAAAGACTATTTTGAAACTCTTTTCTCCAAAGGAAATACTGTGGACTGACAATGTCTCGCTTAAATAATTAGAATCCCATCAGAAAACGACAACATTCTTTGAAGAATTGCACAAGGTCTTGTTTGTTTATGTTTCATTCTCATTTACCCAGTTGGGACTGACTTACGCAAATGAGAATCAATGCTCGATCATAAGAAGTATTCAAAGTTGAATGGGTGACTTACCTTAATAAGCTTCTAAGGCGTATGAATGTACGTTGTGTTTAATAAGACTCCTGTGAAGCGTTTGACTAGAGTAACATTGCAGAGTTTAAATATCTGGTAGCCTCTAGGATTACTCTCGGAGAGAAGAGGCCTAATGAAAATACTGTTGCTTTAGGAAGTATTTTAGATCTACAAGGCTCCACCGAGATTTGAACTCGGATCACTGGATTCAAAGTCCAGAGTGCTAACCATTACACCATGGAACCTACATTAAGACAACCTGATGAATACAAATTTATCTAAAGTGTGAAAAATATATACTCCTTATTGCATTTCAGCATCGACCTGCCCTGTTGTATTTGCCTCAAGATATATTCCAATATATTTTATTTCCAATGAAAGCAGGTTGGCGGGTGGATGGCAACTAATACCAAAGAAGAATGTATTCCCTAGCCTTCCAGAAACACCTTTTTTAACAGTCTTCAAAGGAAATCCTGAAGCATTTCAAGATAGCTTGTGTCAATCCTGCAAGACTTCAGACATCTTCGACAATGGAGCTGAGGGCTCGTCCGGGATTTGAACCCGGGACCTCTCGCACCCGAAGCGAGAATCATACCCAACTAGCCACAATTAACTTTATTGATATTTCGATTTCTGAAATTGGTCAAATGATTTGCATGGGCACAAGCGTTTAAGAACAATTGCATAATTCCAACTTATTGCCACCAACTTAAAGTATTCATTCTCCATTCAGCCTGCATTAAAGTCTTACTTTGAAATGCAAAAATAGTTGCAGATGTCCTGTGATAAAGTGTTGTTGAGTTGGCCAAGGTGCTGGATATAGGCTCCAGTTCAAGGAGGCGTTGCTTCAAATCCTTGCAAGTGCAGGCAACCCCTTTGAACTGAAGCATCATTTTGAAATTTCATTAATAAAGCACATAAATTGTGTTAGCGTGGACGAGGGGTCTAAGGTGCTGGATTAAGGCTCCAGTATCTTAGGAGGCGTAGGTTCAAATCTCACCACTGCCAGTCAGTGACCTGTGTCCAAAGACTATTTTGAAACTCTTTTCTCCAAAGGAAATACTGTGGACTGACAATGTCTCGCTTAAATAATTAGAATCCCATCAGAAAACGACAACATTCTTTGAAGAATTGCACAAGGTCTTGTTTGTTTATGTTTCATTCTCATTTACCCAGTTGGGACTGACTTACGCAAATGAGAATCAATGCTCGATCATAAGAAGTATTCAAAGTTGAATGGGTGACTTACCTTAATAAGCTTCTAAGGCGTATGAATGTACGTTGTGTTTAATAAGACTCCTGTGAAGCGTTTGACTAGAGTAACATTGCAGAGTTTAAATATCTGGTAGCCTCTAGGATTACTCTCGGAGAGAAGAGGCCTAATGAAAATACTGTTGCTTTGGGAAGTATTTTAGATCTACAAGGCTCCACCGAGATTTGAACTCGGATCACTGGATTCAAAGTCCAGAGTGCTAACCATTACACCATGGAACCTACATTAAGACAACCTGATGAATACAAATTTATCTAAAGTGTGAAAAATATATACTCCTTATTGCATTTCAGCATCGACCTGCCCTGTTGTATTTGCCTCAAGATATATTCCAATATATTTTATTTCCAATGAAAGCAGGTTGGCGGGTGGATGGCAACTAATACCAAAGAAGAATGTATTCCCTAGCCTTCCAGAAACACCTTTTTTAACAGTCTTCAAAGGAAATCCTGAAGCATTTCAAGATAGCTTGTGTCAATCCTGCAAGACTTCAGACATCTTCGACAATGGAGCTGAGGGCTCGTCCGGGATTTGAACCCGGGACCTCTCGCACCCGAAGCGAGAATCATACCCCTAGACCAACGAGCCACAATTAACATTATCGATATTTCGATTTCTGAAATTGGTCAAATGATTTGCATGGGCACAAGCGTTTAAGAACAATTGCATAATTCCAACTTATTGCCACCAACTTAAAGTATTCATTCTCCATTCAGCCTGCATTAAAGTCTTACTTTGAAATGCAAAAATAGTTGCAGATGTCCTGTGATAAAGTGTTGTTGAGTTGGCCAAGGTGCTGGATATAGGCTCCAGTTCAAGGAGGCGTTGCTTCAAATCCTTGCAAGTGCAGGCAACCCCTTTGAACTGAAGCATCATTTTGAAATTTCATTAATAAAGCACATAATTTGTGGTAGCGTGGACGAGGGGTCTAAGGTGCTGGATTAAGGCTCCAGTCTCTTAGGAGGCGTGGGTTCAAATCTCACCACTGCCAGTCAGTGACCTGTGTCCAAAGACTATTTTGAAACTCTTTTCTCCAAAGGAAATACTGTGGACTGACAATGTCTCGCTTAAATAATTAGAATCCCATCAGAAAACGACAACATTCTTTGAAGAATTGCACAAGGTCTTGTTTGTTTATGTTTCATTCTCATTTACCCAGTTGGGACTGACTTACGCAAATGAGAATCAATGCTCGATCATAAGATGTATTCAAAGTTGAATGGGTGACTTACCTTAATGAGCTTCTAAGGCGTATGAATGTACGTTGTGTTTAATAAGACTCCTGTGAAGCGTTTGACTAGAGTAACATTGCAGAGTTTAAATATCTGGTAGCCTCTAGGATTACTCTCGGAGAGAAGAGGCCTAATGAAAATACTGTTGCTTTGGGAAGTATTTTAGATCTACAAGGCTCCACCGAGATTTGAACTCGGATCACTGGATTCAAAGTCCAGAGTGCTAACCATTACACCATGGAACCTACATTAAGACAACCTGATGAATACAAATTTATCTAAAGTGTGAAAAATATATACTCCTTATTGCATTTCAGCATCGACCTGCCCTGTTGTATTTGCCTCAAGATATATTCCAATATATTTTATTTCCAATGAAAGCAGGTTGGCGGGTGGATGGCAACTAATACCAAAGAAGAATGTATTCCCTAGCCTTCCAGAAACACCTTTTTTAACAGTCTTCAAAGGAAATCCTGAAGCATTTCAAGATAGCTTGTGTCAATCCTGCAAGACTTCAGACATCTTCGACAATGGAGCTGAGGGCTCTTCCGGGATTTGAACCCGGGACCTCTCGCACCCGAAGCGAGAATCATACCCCTAGACCAACGAGCCACAATTAACATTATCGATATTTCGATTTCTGAAATTGGTCAAATGATTTGCATGGGCACAAGCGTTTAAGAACAATTGCATAATTCCAACTTATTGCCACCAACTTAAAGTATTCATTCTCCATTCAGCCTGCATTAAAGTCTTACTTTGAAATGCAAAAATAGTTGCAGATGTCCTGTGATAAAGTGTTGTTGAGTTGGCCAAGGTGCTGGATATAGGCTCCAGTTCAAGGAGGCGTTGCTTCAAATCCTTGCAAGTGCAGGCAACCCCTTTGAACTGAAGCATCATTTTGAAATTTCATTAATAAAGCACATAATTTGTGGTAGCGTGGACGAGGGGTCTAAGGTGCTGGATTAAGGCTCCAGTCTCTTAGGAGGCGTGGGTTCAAATCTCACCACTGCCAGTCAGTGACCTGTGTCCAAAGACTATTTTGAAACTCTTTTCTCCAAATGAAATACTGTGGACTGACAATGTCTCGCTTAAATAAGTAGAATCCCATCAGAAAACGACAACATTCTTTGAAGAATTGCACAAGGTCTTGTTTGTTTATGTTTCATTCTCATTTACCCAGTTGGGACTGACTTACGCAAATGAGAATCAATGCTCGATCATAAGATGTATTCAAAGTTGAATGGGTGACTTACCTTAATGAGCTTCTAAGGCGTATGAATGTACGTTGTGTTTAATAAGACTCCTGTGAAGCGTTTGACTAGAGTAACATTGCAGAGTTTAAATATCTGGTAGCCTCTAGGATTACTCTCGGAGAGAAGAGGCCTAAGGAAAATACTGTTGCTTTGGGAAGTATTTTAGATCTACAAGGCTCCACCGAGATTTGAACTCGGATCACTGGATTCAAAGTCCAGAGTGCTAACCATTACACCATGGAACCTACATTAAGACAATCTGATGAATACAAATTTATCTAAAGTATGAAAAATATATACTCCTTATTGCATTTCAGCATCGACCTGCCCTGTTGTATTTGCCTCAAGATATATTCCAATATATTTTATTTCCAATGAAA
>NC_079433.1:18086424-18176424 GCF_026213295.1 Gadus chalcogrammus | reverse complement strand
GTTTTTGTTTGTGTCTTACTTTGAAATGCAAAAATAGTTGCAATCGTCTCGAAACTAAGATGTCAAAGGACACCTTGTTTGCCCTGTTGCACGACCGGGAAGATATTTTCATACTTCTAATGGATTGATTCATATTTTAAGGTTCTCGGAGTGAGACTTTAAGCGGCTGCAGCAGAAGCCTAACCCTATCAAGATATTAATAGAATATTCCCATTCACATTATGATTCTTCGTCATAACATCCGACCAAACATCCTTTACATTCACCGAGCGAAGATTATGAAAGTCCAGGCTCCCCCTTCCTGCACTCGGGGTCCGACCGGGCCAAGTTTCGGTGCGGGGGTCCCAGTTAGGCCCTAGAATATGGTATTCAAATTTCAGGGCGGTAGGACCTTCCTATCTCAAAAACTGTTTTTCCACCACATTCTGAACCATTAGGTCTCGCAGGCAACACTTCTGAAGGGGCTTTGTCCAAATGACAGTCCATTTGGGAAAACTTTTTTTCTCTATGGGCTAGAACTACAAATCTTGGATATGTCGTTCTCGGGGCCCCGGGAAATGTGTGTAAACATTTTAGCATCCCTAGCTATCTCGAAAAGGCCGGAAAAGGGGCGTGACCTCCAACAGTACAGTCACTGTACATAAGACAGAGGTTAGTTTCTAGGCCCCATTTTTTGTGGGATGGAGGTGTACATTTGTGGCTTAATGTGTGTAGACACAGCTGGCCTGTGGCCACGTCTTTGAAGTCTGGGGTCAAAAGGTCAAAAGGAGCCGGCACCACGCCGCTTATGAGATAACAAAAAGTGAATCTGTATTTCTCTCATGACATTTTGTCATTATTGAAGAGAGGCCTGATTCTCAGATATGCATGTTGGACTGTTAGGGTATAGGTCTGGGAAGAACTTCAGGCCAAAATCTTGCAAGCGAGCCGCTGGGTGCAGGTGCAACGAGATGGAGCACTTGCTGAGTCATTTCCTGTAGGGCTGGAGCCACAGGTTGAAGCGTATATGCGTCCTTTGAAACCCCCTTTGAGACCCCCTGAAATGCAAAAATAGTTTCAGATGTCCGGTGATAAAGTGTTGTCGAGTTGGCCAAGGTGCTGGATATAGGCTCCAGTTCAAGGAGGTGTTGCTTCAAATCCTTGCAAGTGCAGGCAACCCCTTTGAACTGAAGCATCATTTTGAAATTTCATTAATAAAGCACATAATTTGTGGTAGCGTGGCCGAGGGGTCTAAGGCACTGGAATTTGGCTCCAGTCCCTTAGGGGGCATCGGTTCAATTCCTACCACTGCCAGTCAATAATCTGTGTTCAAGGAGCATAATGAACAGTGATCAGTAGGATGCCTGTGAAGTGTTTGAGTAGTTTAACATTGTAGAGTGTTATTATATTGTACACTCTACAAAATCAGTCACTGAGACGATGGCGTCGCGGGATGCTCAGAGTACCGTTTCTTTTGGAAGAATATAACTTCTTCAAGGCTCCAGCGAGATTCGAATTTGGATCACTGGGTTCCAACCCCTGATTTTGATCGTTAAACCACACAACCTGCTGTAAAATCAATTAATGAATACAACATTGTCCAAAGTGGGAAAAGTACATAATACTTATTGCATTTCAGCAATGACCTTTCCTGTTGTATTTCCCTAATGATATATTCCACTATATTTTATTTCCAATGAAAGGAGGTCTGCGGGTTGATGGTGACTAAGACAAATATATTGACTTCCCTGCCAAGGATATTGCCTGGTTTAAGGGACTTCAATGGGAAACCTGATGCATATCTGGTAGCCTCTAGGATTACTCTCAGAGAGAAGAGGCCTAATGAAAAAACTGTTGCTTTGGGAAGTATTATAGATCTACATGGCTCCACCGAAATTTGAAATCGGAACACTGGATTCAAAGTCCAGAGTGCTAACCATTACACCATGGAACCTACATTAAATCTATCTGATGAATACAAATTTATCTAAAGTGTGAAAAATATATACTCCTTATTGCATTTCAGCATCGACCTGCCCTGTTGTATTTGCCTCAAGATATATTCCAATATATTTTATTTCCAATGAAAGCAGGTTGGCGGGTTGATGGCAACTAATACCAAAGAAGAATGTATTCCCTAGCCTTCCAGGAACACCATGTTTAACAGTCTTCAAAGGGAATCCTGAAGCATTTCAAGATAGCTTGTGTCAATCCTGCAAGACTTCAGACATCTTCGACATTGGAACTGAGGGCTCATCCGGGATTTGAACCCGGGGCCTCTCACACCCGCAGCGAGAATCATTTATCCTAGACCAACAAGCCACAATTAACATTATTGATATTTCGATTTCTGAAGTTGGTCAAATGATTTGCATGGGCACAAGCGTTTAAGAACAATTGTATAATTCCAACTTATTGCCACCAACTTAAAGTATTCATTCTCCATTCAGCCTGCATTAAAGTCTTACTTTGAAATGCAAAAAAAGTTTCAGATGTCCTGTGATAAAGTGTTGTCGAGTTGGCCAAGGTGCTGGATATAGGCTCCAGTTCAAGGTGGCGTTGCTTCAAATCCTTGCAAGTGCAGGCAACCCCTTTGAACTGAAGCATAATTTTGAAATTTCATTAATAAAGCACATAATTTGTGGTAGCGTGGCCGAGGGGTCTAAGGCACTGGATTTTGGCTCCAGTCCCTTAGGGGGCATCAGTTCAATTCCTACCACTGCCAGTCAATAATCTGTGTTCAAGGAGCATAATGAACAGTGATCAGTAGGATGCCTGTGAAGTGTTTGATTAGTTTAACATTGTAGAGTGTTATTATATTGTACACTCTACAAAATCAGTCACTGAGACGATGGCGTCGCGGGATGCTCAGAGTACCGTTTCTTTAGGAAGAATATAACTTCTTCAAGGCTCCAGCGAGATTCGAATTTGGATCACTGGGTTCCAACCCCTGATTTTGATCGTTAAACCACACAACCTGCTGTAAAATCAATTAATGAATACAACATTGTCCAAAGTGGGAAAAGTACATAATACTTATTGCATTTCAGCAATGACCTTTCCTGTTGTATTTCCCTAATGTTATATTCCGCTACATTTTATTTCCAATGAAAGCAGGTCTGCGGGTTGATGGTGACTAAGACTTAAGACAAATATATTGACTTGCCTGCCAAGGATATTGCCTGGTTTAAGGGACTTCAATGGGAAACCTGATGCATATCTGGTAGCCTCTAGGATTACTCTCGGAGAGAAGAGGCCTAATGAAAAAACTGTTGCTTTGGGAAGTATTTTAGAACTACAAGGCTCCACCGAGATTTGAACTCGGATCACTGGATTTAAAGTCCAGAGTGCTAACCATTACACCATGGAACCTACAATCAAACAAACTGATGAATACAAATTTATCTAAAGTGTGAAAAATATATACTCCTTATTGCATTTCAGCATCGACCTGCCCTGTTGTATTTGCCTCAAGATATATTCCAATATATTTTATTTCCAATGAAAGCAGGTTGGCGGGTTGATGGCAACTAATACCAAAGAAGAATGTATTCCCTAGCCTTCCAGGAACACCTTGTTTAACAGTCTTCAAAGGGAATCCTGAATCAGTTCAAGATAGCTTGTGTCAATCCTGCAAGACTTCAGACATCTTCGACAATGGAACTGAGGGCTCTTCCGGGATTTGAACCCGGGCCCTATCGCACCCGAAGCGAGAATCATACTCCTAGACCAACGAGCCACAATTAACATTATTGATATTTCGATTTCTGAAGTTGGTCAAATGATTTGCATGGGCACAAGCGTTTAAGAAAAATTGTATAATTCCAATTTATTGCCACCAACTTAAAGTATTCATTCTCCATTCAGCCTGCATTAAAGTCTTACTTTGGAATGCAAAAATAGTTTCAGATGTCCTGTGATAAAGTGTTGTCGAGTTGGCCAAGGTGCTGGATATAGGCTCCAGTTCAAGGAGGCGTTGCTTCAAATCCTTGCAAGTGCAGGCAACCCCTTTGAACTGAAGCATCATTTTGAAATTTCATTAATAAAGCACATAATTTGTGGTAGCGTGGCCGAGGGGTCTAAGGCACTGGAATTTGGCTCCAGTCCCTCAGGGGGCATCGGTTCAATTCCTACCACTGCCAGTCAATAATCTGTGTTCAAGGAGCATAATGAACAGTGATCAGTAGGATGCCTGTGAAGTGTTTGAGTAGTTTAACATTGTAGAGTGTTATTATATTGTACACTCTACAAAATCAGTCACTGAGACGATGGCGTTGCGGGATGCTCAGAGTACCGTTTCTTTAGGAAGAATATAACTTCTTCAAGGCTCCAGCGAGATTCGAATTTGGATCACTGGGTTCCAACCCCTGATTTTGAGCGTTAAACCACACAACCTGCTGTAAAATCAATTAATGGATACAACATTGTCCAAAGTGGGAAAAGTACATAATACTTATTGCATTTCAGCAATGACCTTTCCTGTTGTATTTCCCTAATGACATATTCCACTACATTTTATTTCCAATGAAAGGAGGTCTGCGGGTTGATGGTGACTAAGACTTAAGACAAATATAATAACTTGCCTGCCAAGGATATTGCCTGGTTTAAGGGACTTCAATGGGAAACCTGATGCATATCTGGTAGCCTCTAGGATTACTCTCGGAGAGAAGAGGCCTAATGAAAATACTGTTGCTTTGGGAAATATTTTAGATCTACAAGGCTCCACCGAGAATTGAACTCTGATCACTTGATTCAAAGTCCAGAGTGCTAACCATTACACCATGGAACCTATATTAAAACTATCTGATGAATACAAATTTATCTAAAGTGTGAAAAATATATACTCCTTATCAGAGGTGTCAAAAGTATTCACATTCATTACTCAAGTAGAAGTATAGATACTAGCGTTTAAAAATACTTCTGTAGAAGTTGAAGTATCAACTCAAGCTTTGTACTTAAGTAAAAGTATAAAAGTACTGGTTTCAAAACTACTTAAAGTATTAAAGTAAAAGTAATGCAAGAGGAAAAAAATGCCATTAAGGACAAAAGCGTAGGCCGTGCCACAGGGGCCTATAGAATTACAATCAGCTTTTTTTGCCAAGTATGCTCACACATACAAGGAATTTGGTCTCTGCATTTATCCCATCTGTGAATTAGTGACACACACAGCACACCTCTATAGCACACTGCCACTTCCCCCCAAAAAACATTTTTCTAAAGGCCATCTAATGACTATAATATTAATGTTGAAAAGATTGGGATGCACCTGTTTCAGTCACATTTATACCCATTGAAAATGAACGCATATTAGTACAATGCAAATACATTAAAGAACCATATATGTGTACTGAATGTAGACGGGCTCTGGTCATGCGCAGGTGCCATGTATCGTGTATAAACCAATAGGGTGTCAAAATGGTATATGTTTCTATTCTCATCCAACCAATCAAATTCACTCTATCCGATGGCGCAAATTATCTGGATAGGTTTTTTTTTGAACGCCGGCGGAATAAAAACAAGCCGAAATTAACGAGTAACGAGGCCATTTTTAAAAAGTAAGGAGTAGAAAGTACAGATAAGTGCGTGAAAATGTAAGAAGTAGAAGTAAAAGTAGGCTGAAAAATAATTACTCCAGTAAAGTATAGATACCCAAAATTTCTACTTAAGTAAGGTAACGAAGTATTTGTACTTAGTTACTTGACACCTCTGCTCCTTATTGCATTTCAGCATCGACCTGCCCTGTTTTATTTGCCTCAAGATATATTCCAATATATTTTATTTCCAATGAAAGCAGGTTTGCGGGTTGATGGCAACTAATACCAAAGAACAATGTATTCCCTAGCCTTCCAGGAACACCTTGTTTAACAGTCTTCAAAGGGAATCCTGAAGCATTTCAAGATAGCTTGTGTCAATCCTGCAAGACTTCAGACAACTTCGACAATGGAACTGAGAGCTCGTCCGGGATTTGAACCCGGGACCTCTCGCACCCGAAGTGAGAATCATACCCCTAGACCAACGAGCCACAATTAACATTATTGATATTTCGATTTATGAAGTTGGTCAAATGATTTGCATGGGCACAAGCGTTTAAGAACAATTGTATAATTCCAACTTATTGCCACCAACTTAAAGTATTCATTCTCCATTCAGCCTGCATTAAAGTCTTACTTTGAAATGCAAAAATAGTTGCAGATGTCCTGTGATAAAGTGTTGTCGAGTTGGCCAAGGTGCTGGATATAGGCTCCAGTTCAAGGAGGCGTTGCTTCAAATCCTTGCAAGTGCAGGCAACCCCTTTGAACTGAAGCATCATTTTGAAATTTCATTAATAAAGCACATAATGGCCCTCATTTATCAAACGATCGTACGACATAAAGCGTGCGTAAAATGGACGCACGCTCATTTCAACCTTGAGCTTGGCATTTATCAATTTGAAGGTGAGCGCAGGCTGCGATGAAATCTCACGTCAGGTCTGAGCTCGTGTACGCAAGTTTTGTTTTTTTGGCGCAACACACGGGTATTTCAATGATGAATAGTGCAGCACAAGTAGCCCATGTTGAACATCTGTATTAATTACTAAATAAATTGGAATTAGCCCAGCCGTTCAAACAATTAGTCAAGTCAGGCCTAATTAAAAACAGTATTGCTATGAAAATAATTAGAATGGGACAGGTGAAATGTTTATTCAGCTGTCTATATTAACAGGAGCTTTGCCAAATAGGTGGTCGTGTCTCAGCGATGGCAGATCTGGCTCTGTTAGAGGACCTCAACGCACGTCTAAGACGAGAGAGTTTTTCGAGACCGCGCCGATTTTTTTATGGAGAGCGATGAATGGCTCTTGAGTCGTTTTCGTCTCCCAAGGCATCTCCTGATGGAGCTATGCAATGCTTTGGAGCCACAGTTAAGGCGAGAAACTAGGCGATCAAACGCAATACCTGTGCCAGTGCAGGTTTGCTCTACCTTGGGGTTTTTGGCCACCGGGATCTTGCAGCGGGAGATCGGGGACAGGTCTGCTATTTCCCAGCCAAGTATTAGCCGAACCATGCCAGCAGTTTTGGCAGCTATAATGTCCCTCTCCGAACGTTATATTAAATTCCCATATAATAACGATCAGCAAACTGGAATCAAACGGGATTTTTATGCTATTGCTAGGTTTCCAAATGTGATTGGTGCGGTTGATTGTAGGCTACCCATGTGCGTATGAACCATCTATTAATGATTACGCGCACTCACATCAACCGCAAAAGCTACCATTCAGTTAATGTTCAGATTATTTGCGATGCCAGAATGTCAATCCTGAACATGGTAGCCCGATGGCCTGGGGGCACGCACGATTCTTTTATTTTCCAAAATAGCAACGTTGGGCATCGTCTACATCAGGGCGCACTACATGGTCAGAGTCATCTCGGTGAGTTACGCTGCAGTCGCACTGCACCGGCCTCCTCCCGTTTCTTGCTTGGCCCGCTTCACAGCCGCAACACGTTTTTTGGTGCTGAGCTTCATGTCGGACCATTTTTTCTTCACCTTATTCGGAATTAAATAACTTTAACGCAATGCAAACAATAGCATATATGTGATATGTTTTAAGCTGGATAACAGAAATTTTACATTTAATTTATTATTTAAATAATTTAATTAACAAACCTCTTCCGTAGCCCGACGAACATTGGAAACACTATTCACTGCAACAGTTATTTCCTTCCATATAGCATTCTTTTGCTGGCCTTTAATGCCAGCTTTTAGGCTACCAAACAAAACCAGACGGTTCGCATCCACCAGTGACCCGAGCGTCCATTTCAGTCTCGGAAAAATTCCTCTGTAAAGTATTCGGTTACTTATAATAAAAGACGTCCACACATCGGTCCAAGTTAAATCAACGTCTTTACTTTCGGTCCGCCCGCGCATGCGTGCTCCGTAACAACGTATATCGGTTACGTCATTTACACGTGATCATACAATTCTATTACATTTTCCCCTTGAGATTCTTACGATCTTAAAACTGAAATTATCAACATTGGCTAGGAACATCATCGATTATTAAAGCACTATTCTGTTAATTCTATTACCAAACTAGGAAAATGTGTATGGCCTTCTGGAACTCAATGTAAAACCAACCAATACATTCCGACACGGTATGATACACATTTCTGGAACTCTTTTCACATTAAAGATGAAACACTATTCATAGTTGGAACTCAATGCAATATTACCAATCCCAGTGCACAGTTTGATATACATTTCCGGAACTCTTTTCTTTCTTTCCAAGTGTCCAGTTGACACGAACGCTCACAAGTCCAGTCTCTGAACTGGTCTACTGACCCTGCCTGACCTGGTCTGAGTCAGGCCATCAGCAACTGCGCCCATGTTAGTGTCAACCGTTGTAGGGCTTCTCCCCGGGTCACTGGACGGCTGCTCTGGTGGAGGTCCCAGTGTACCCGATGTTGTAGACATCACGCTGGGCACCACCTGAAGATGGCGACGGTTGCGGCGAAGTCTAGCTCCCTGCTCCGTCTCCACAAGGTAGGATCTACTGACCATTTCGTCTGCTACCCCATAGCGGGCAAAAGTAGCTTTCAGTTTTGTGACTACTTGGACGGTAGTGGTGGTGGGCATATGGAGAATCTCAATAAACCGTGAATAGTAGTCAGAGATGACTAAATAGTTCTGTTTGTTGTACTCGCATAAGTCCATGCCAATTCTTTTCCATGGCCTGTCCGGGAGCGGTGTGGAGATCAAAGGCTCTTTGGACTGAGCTCTCCTTTGTTCCTGACAAGGCTGGCAGGCTGAGACTTTCTGCTTGATGTGAGCTGATATACCCGGCCACCAGACGGCAGAGTTAGCTCTGTCTCGGCATTTAGTCAGTCCCTGATGACCATCATGGATACGTTCTAACACGTCTGCTCTCAATGTCTCTGGGATTACTATCCTATTGCCCCTAATCACCAGGCCCTGGTGGACGGACAGCTCGTTTCTCATGGGGAAGAACTCTCTAACCGTTGGGTGTGTCTTACCTACGTGATCAGGCCACCCGGACTGTATGTATCGGGTCACAGCTTGTAGTGTGTCATCAACAACTGTGGCAGCTCTGATACTGTCCATTCTCCTCTCTGTAGCCGGCATATTGTTGATGATGGACGCTACGTAGCACTCAACATCAACGTTGGTGTCGCCTCCATCCTGAGCATCTCCCACTGGGCTCCTGGACAACGCATCTGCCGTGACGAGGGTCTTCCCTGGTGCATATTCTGCTGTAGGGTTGAACCTCATCAGCCGCATCAGGAGTCTCTGGCAGCGGATGGGGACAGTATCCAGGTCTTTGGAGTTCTTTGATGCATTGGAAAGCTGACTGCTGTACTGGGCCCCATGTCCACACGGATTTGGACTTCAGTAGTTCGTAGTGGGTGGATTCAAGTCGTTTATAGCGGAGACCTTTGCTGGGTCAGGCCGTGTGCCGTCTGCGTCTATCACGTGACCCAGGAAATGTAGTCTTTGCTGTCTCAAGGCACACTTTTCCACATTTAGCTTCAGCCCAGCTGTCTCCAGGCGCTCCATGACCTGCTGTAGACGTTCGTCATGCTGGGTCATATCTTTTCCATGCACTATGATGTCGTCCATGTAAACAGCCGTCCCTGGTAGGCCTTCCAGTGTTTCCACCATCTTTCTCTGAAAAATTTCCGGTGCGCTAGATATCCCAAATGGGAGTCGTTTGAAACAGTACCTGGCAAATGGTGTGATAAAGGTTGTCAGTCTCTGACTATCCTTGTCTAGCGGTATCTGCCAGAACCCCGCTGCTGCGTCTAATGATGAGAACACCGTGGACCCACTCAGCTCAGCTGTGATCTCATCTGTTGTCGGCAAAACAAACCTCTCCCTCTTAACGGCCTTGTTTAATTTCCGTAGGTCAACGCAGATACGCACCTGTCCTGATTTCTTGGGAGCGGGCACCATGGGAGCGCACCAGTCCGTGGGCTCCGTCACCCTTTCTATGACGCCTTTGGTCTCCATTCTGTCCAGCTCCAGCTTAACAGACTTCATGAGGGGAATGGGGACTCTGCGGGAAGTGTGGACAGCATAGGGTTGGGCATCCTCCTGGAGCGCTATTTGCACCGGCTGCGTTTTTAGCAGGCCGAACTCTCCTCCGGAGCCACGGACCTCACAAATCCTCTTCACGAGCCCCATTGTCTGTACCGCCGCTCTGCTAAGCAGGATGCTCACACTCTCTCCTCCAACTACGTAGACTCTGAATGAGTACTTTTTGTCCTTGTGCCACACGTTCGCTGTGAATTGGCCAATGCAGTTCAATCGCCCGCCTGGACTACACAGCATGGCCTTTGCTGGATGTAGTTTAGTCACTTGGCTGAGACTTTTGAAAGTCTCTTCACTCATAATGCACACATCCGCTCCAGTGTCTATTTTAAAACTAACTGGCGTGTGGCAGATATTCAACTTCACTGTCCATTGCCCACCACTGCTTGAGGATGTGCATTTTACTGAGCCTAGAAAGTAAGCTGCGTTTTCTTCATGCTCGCTGACTTCATTAACTACCATTTTACTTTTGCACACTCTTTCCCAGTGCCCAGTCTTCTTGCACTTGTTGCATGTGGACTTAATTGCAGGACAATGTTCTTGAATCTTGTGCGTCATTTTCCCACACCTGTTACATGTGTTACCCCGTTCGCTGCGTCTGCGTTGTTGGTCCGTTTCTTTATTTCTCCGTTCGTCCATTTTGAATTTGCTAAATCCCCGCGCGACCTCCTCTACAGCACATGCAGCGGCCTCACCTTGCTGGCTAACCTGAGCTTTCACCTCCTCCTGTTGACGAGCCTCCTGAACTGTCATCTCTAACGTGAGATTTGAGATAAGCTGCAGTTTTCGGGAGAGTTCTTTGTCCCTGATGCCCACCACAATTCGGTCCCTAATGTGCTCTTCACGAGTAACTCCGAATTCGCAATGCTCAGAAAGTTCATAAAGGGCGCGAATAAAAATCTCCACCTTCTCCCCCGCACGCTGCACACGTTGGTAAAAACAAGCCCTCTCGTGGATGACATTCCGTTTCGGTATAAAGTAAGCATCAAATTTGCCCATTACTACCTCAAAATCCTCTCCGTCATCCTCTTCATCAAAATGGAAAGACCCGAATATGTTCTCGGCTTCCCCGCCTAAGGCGTAGATAAGGGTGCTGACCTGTACCCCTCCGTCCTCTTGATCCAGCTTCGTAGCCGTTCGGTACCGCATGAAGCGTTTCTTCCAATCGCTCCATTCAGCAGGTCTCTCGAAGCAGAAACTGTCCGGCGGATTAAACTTCGGCATCGTCGGCTCGAACTACTTCTGACACCATGTAAAGTATTCGGTTACTTATAATAAAAGACGTCCACACATCGGTCCAAGTTAAATCAACGTCTTTACTTTCGGTCCGCCCGCGCATGCGTGCTCCGTAACAACGTATATCGGTTACATCATTTACACGTGATCATACAATTCTATTACATCCTCTATTTTTTTTTTTACCCTGGGACGTTTCTCCATGTCGTAAAAGTTAGGGGCGAGACTTCTGAAGACGTGCTTTTATACGGGCGTGTTCCGTTAATTACGATCGATCTCAGCCGCCGTATTTATCAACACCAAGATCCTTCGTACGCTGGGATTGGTGTGATACGAAATTTTCGTGAATCTCACGTGGGTCCTATCGTAAGATGAATCATGCGTTCAGATTTGCGCTCATTTCTACGTTTGTTTGATAAATGAGGGCCATTTTGTGGTAGCGTGGCCGAGGGGTCTAAGGTGCTGGTTTTAGGCTCCAGTCTCTTAGGAGGTGTGGGTTCAAATCTCACCACTGCCAGTCAGTGACCTGTGTCCAAAGACTAATTTGAAACTCTTTTCTCCAAAGGAAATACTGTGGACTGACAATGTCTCGCTTAAATAATTAGAATCCCATCAGAAAACGACAACATTCTTTGAAGAATTGCACAAGGTCATGTTTGTTTATGTTTCATTCTCATTTACCCAGTTGGGACTGACTTACGCAAATGAGAATCAATGCTCGATCATAAGAAGTAGTCGTAGTTGAATGGGTGACTTACCTTAATGAGCTTCTAAGGCGTATGAATGTACGTTGTGTTTAATAAGACTCCTGTGAAGCGTTTGACTAGTGTAACATTGCAGAGTTTAAATATCTGGTAGCCTCTCGGATAACTCTCGGAGAGAAGAGGCCTAATGATAATGCTGTGGATTTGGGTAGTATTTTAGATCTACAAGGCTCCACCGAGATAAGAAATCGGATCACTGGATTCAAAGTCCAGAGTGCTAACCATTACACCATGGAACCTACATTAAAACAACCAGATGAATACAAATTTATCTAAAGTGTGAAAAATATATACTCCTTATTGCATTTCTGCATCGACCTGCCCTGTTGTATTTGCCTCAAGATATATTCCAATATATTTTATTTCCAATGAAAGCAGGTTGGCGGGTTGATGGCAACTAATACCAAAGAAGAATGTATTCCCTAGCCTTCCAGGAACACCTTGTTTAACAGACTTCAATGGGAATCCTGAAGCATTTCAAGATAGCTTGTGTCAATCCTGCAAAACTTCCGACATCTTCGACAATGGAACTGAGGGCTCGTCCGGGATTTGAACCCAGGACCTCTCGCACCCGAAGCGAGAATCATACCCCTAGACCAACGAACCGTTAAAACAATAAAGTTCATGTCAATTTTAATATTGTTCAAATGATAAGCAGCGCAAGCGTTTAGGAACAATTGTACAGTTCAAAGTTATTGCCAATAACTTAAAACATTAATTGTTCATTCGGACTGCATTAAAGCCTTGTTTTGTAATGCAAAAATAGTTACAGATGTCCTGTGATATAGTGTTGCCGAGATGTCCAACGTGCTGGTCTTAGCCTCCAGTTCAAGGAGTCTTTGATTCAAATCCTTGCAAGGGCAATCAACTCTTTGCATTGAAGCGTCATTTTAAAAGGCCATCAATTATGTTCTATATTCCTGGAAGTTTGGTTGAGCGTGCTAAGGCACTGGATTTTGGCTCCAGTCCCTTAGGGGGCATCGGTTCAATTCCTACCACTGCCAGTCAATAATCTGTGTTCAAGGAGCATAATGAACAGTGATCAGTAGGTTGGCTTTGAAGTGTTTGAGTAGTTTAACATTGTAGAGTGTTATTATATTGTACACTCTACAAAATCAGTCACTGAGACGATGTCGTCGCGGGATGCTCAGAGTAGCGTTTCTTTAGGAAGAATATAACTTCTTCAAGGCTCCAGCGAGATTCGAAATTGGATCACTGGGTTCCAACCCCTGATGTTGATCGTTAAACCACACAACCTGCTGTAAAATCAATTAATGAATACAACATTGTCCAAAGTGGGAAAAGTACATAATACTTATTGCATTTCAGCAATGACCTTTCCTGTTGTATTTCCCTAATGATATATTCCACTACATTTTATTTCCAATGAAAGCAGGTCTGCGGGTTGATGGTGACTAAAACTTAAGACAAAAATATTGACTAGCCTGCTAAGGAATTTGCCTGGTTTAAGGGACTACAATGGGAAACCTGTAGCATTTCAAGAACGGTCGGGTCAAACCTTCAATACTGTAGACAACTTTGAGCACACCTTTGTGGGCTCGTCCGGGATTTGAACCCGGGACCTCTCGCACCCGAAACAATATCATACCCCTAGACCAACGAGCCACAATTAACTTTATTGATATTTCGATTTCTGAAGTTGGTCAAATGATTTGCATGGGCACAAGCGTTTAAGAACAATTGTATAATTCCAACTTATTGCCACCAACTTGAAGTATTCATTCTCCATTCAGCCTGCATTAAAGTCTTACTTTGAAATGCAAAAATAGTTGCAGATGTCCTGTGATAAAGTGTTGTCGAGTTGGCCAAGGTGCTGGATATAGGCTCCAGTTCAAGGAGGCGTTGCTTCAAATCCTTGCAAGTGCAGGCAACCCCTTTGAACTGAAGCATCATTTTGAAATTTCATTAATAAAGCACGTAATTTGTGGTAGCGTGGCCGAGGGGTCTAAGGCATTGGATTTTGGCTCCAGTCCCTTAGGGGGCATCGGTTCAATTCCTACCACTGCCAGTCAATAATCTGTGTTCAAGGAGCATAATGAACAGTGATCAGTAGGATGCCTGTGAAGTGTTTGAGTAGTTTAACATTGTAGAGTGTTATTATATTGTACACTCTACAAAATCAGTCACTGAGACGATGGCGTTGCGGGATGCTCAGAGTAACGTTTCTTTAGGAAGAATATAACTTCTTCAAGGCTCCAGCGAGATTCGAATTTGGATCACTGGGTTCCAACCCCTGATTTTGATCGTTAAACCACACAACCTGCTGTAAAATCAATTAATGAATGCAACATTGTCCAAAGTGGGAAAAGTACATAATACTTATTGCATTTCAGCAATGACCTTTCCTGTTGTATTTCCCTAATGTTATATTCCACTACATTTTATTTCCAATGAAAGCAGGTCTGCGGGTTGATGGTGACTAAGACTTAAGACAAATATATTGACTTGCCTGCCAAGGATATTACCTGGTTTAAGGGACTTCAATGGGACACCTGATGCATATCTGGTAGCCTCTAGGATTAATCTCGGAGAGAAGAGGCCTAATGAAAATACTGTTGCTTTGGGAAGTATTTTAGAACTGCAAGGCTCCACCGAGATTTGAACTCGGATCACTGGATTCAAAGTCCAGAGTGCTAACCATTACAACATGGAACCTACATTTAAACAAACTGATGAATACAAATGTATCTAAAGTGTGAAAAATATATACTCCTTATTGCATTTCAGCATCGACCTGCCCTGTTATATTTGCCTCAAGATATATTCCAATATATTTTATTTCCAATGAAAGCAGGTTGGCGGGTTGATGGCAACTAATACCAAAGAAGAATGTATTCCCTAGCCTTCCAGGAACACCTTGTTTAACAGTCTTCAAAGGGAATCCTGAAGCATTTCAAGATAGCTTGTGTCAATCCTGCAAGACTTCAGACATCTTCGACAATGGAACTGAGGGCTCGTCCGGGATTTGAACCCGAGACCTCTCGCACCCGAAGCGAGAATCATACTCCTAGACCAACGAGCCACAATTAACATTATTGATATTTCATTTTCTGAAGTTGGTCAAATGATTTGCATGGGCACAAGCGTTTAACAACAATTGTATAATTCCAACTTATTGCCACCAACTTAAAGTATTCATTCTCCATTCAGCCTGCATTAAAGTCTTACTTTGAAATGCAAAAATAGTTGCAGATGTCCTGTGATAAAGTGTTGTTGAGTTGGCCAAGGTGCTGGATATAGGCTCCAGTTCAAGGAGGCGTTGCTTCAAATCCTTGCAAGTGCAGGCAACCCCTTTGATCCGAAGCATCATTTTGAAATTTCATTAATAAAGCACGTAATTTGTGGTAGCGTGGCCGAGGGGTCTAAGGCACTGGATTTTGGCTCCAGTCCCTTAGGGGGCATCGGTTCAATTCCTACCACTGCCAGTCAATAATCTGTGTTCAAGGAGCATAATGAACAGTGATCAGTAGGATGCCTGTGAAGTGTTTGAGTAGTTTAACATTGTAGAGTGTTATTATATTGTACACTCTACAAAATCAGTCACTGAGACGATGGTGTCGCGGGATGCTCAGAGTACCGTTTCTTTAGGAAGAATATAACTTCTTCAAGGCTCCAGCGAGATTCGAATTTGGATCACTGGGTTCCAACCCCTGATTTTGATCGTTAAACCACACAACCTGCTGTAAAATCAATTAATGAATACAAAATTGTCCAAAGTGGGAAAAGTACATAATACTTATTGCATTTCAGCAATGACCTTTCCTGTTGTATTTCCCTAATGATATATTCCACTACATTTTATTTCCAATGAAAGCAGGTCTGCGGGTTGATGGTGACTAAGACAAATATATTGACTTGCCTACCAAGAATATTGCCTGGTTTAAGGGACTTCAATGGGAAACCTGATGCATATCTGGTAGCCTCTAGGATTACTCTCGGAGAGAAGAGGCCTAATAAATATACTGTTGCTTTGGGAAGTATTTCAGATCTACAAGGCTCCACCGAGATTTGAACTCAGATCACTGGATTCAAAGTCCAGAGTGCTAACCATTACACCATGGAACCTACATTAAAACAAACTGATGAATAACTATTTATCTAAAGTGTGAAAAATATATACCGGTACTCCTTATTGCATTTCAGCATCGACCTGCCCTGTTGTATTTGCCTCAAGATATATTCCAATATATTTTATTTCCAATGAAAGCAGGTTGGCGGGTTGATGGCAACTAATACCAAAGAAGAATGTATTCCCTAGCCTTCCAGGAACACCTTGTTTAACAGTCTTCAAAGGGAATCCTGAAGCATTACAAGATAGCTTGTGTCAATCCTGCAAGACTTCCGACATCTTCGACAATGGAACTGAGGGCTCGTCCGGGATTTGAACCCGGGACCTCTCGCACCCAAAGCGAGAATCATGCCCAACCTTTTTTGACCCAAGATCTACTTTTCAAGCAGCCAACCTCCCGAGATCTACCAGCAAACCTACCTTCAAGCGGGGGGGGGGGGGGGGTAGAGAACAATTGTTGACGGGGGGGGGGGACGGGGGGGGGGGGGGGGGGGGGTTGTATCGTGAACCTACGGACTTCAGTGGGGGTTTCATTCCGTCTGCGCACGGCACCTTCTCAACGATAATCAATAATCTTCCTCCCACTCAGGGTGAAAATGGTAGGTCTTAGCTTGTTTCCCCTCAGCCATGCCAACGTTTAGGAGTGTGTAACTACTGTTGACGGCTTTCAACTGCTGTTAACAGCACATGCGCTACCGCGCGTATATGTCCCGCGCAAATTTAATTTTATTAAAAAAAAAAAAAAAAAGATTTTTTTTTTTTTTTCTTCACCCCTCGCGATCGACTTGGGATCTGTCGGCGATCTACTGGTAGACCGCGATCGACTGGTTGGGCACCCCTGCCCTAGACCAACGACCCGTTTATACAATAAAGTTCATGTCAATTTTAATATTGGTCAAATGATAAGCAGCGCAAGCGTTTAGGAACAATTGTACAGTTCAAACTTATTGCCAATAACTTAAAACATTAATTGTTCATTCGGACTGCATTAAAGCTTTGTTGTGTGAGGCAAAAATATTTACAGATGTCCTGTGATATAGTGTTGCCGAGATGTCCAAAGTGCTGGTGTTAGCCTCCAGACAGTTCAAGGAGACTTTGATTCAAATCCTTGCAAGGGCAATCAACTCTTTGCATTGAAGCGTCATTTTAAAAGGCCATCAATTATGTTCTATATTCCTGGAAGTTTGGCTGAGCGAGCTAAGGCACTGGATATTGGCTCCAGTCCCTTAGGAGGCATCGGTTCAATTCCTACCACTGCCAGTCAATAATCTGTGTTCAAGGAGCATAGTGATCAGTAGGATGCCTGTGTAGTGTTCGAGTAGTTTAACATTGTATAGTGTTATTATATTGTACACTCTAATCAGTCAATGAGACGATGTCGTCGCGGGATGCTCAGAGTACTGTTTCTTTAGGAAGAATATAACTTCTTCAAGGCTCCAGCGAGATACGAATTTGGATCACTTGGTTCAAAGTCCAGATTTTGATCGTTAAACCACACAACCTGCTGTAAAATCAATTAATGAATTCAACATTTTCCAAAGTGGGAAAAGTACATAATACTTATTGCATTTCAGCAATGACCTGTCCTGTTGTATTTCCCTAATGATATATTCCAATACATTTTATTTCCAATGAAAGCAGGTCTGCGGGTTGATGGTGACTAAGACTTAATACAAAAATATTGACTAGCCTGCCAAGGAAAATGCCTTGTTTAAGCATCTTCAATGGGAATCCTGAAGAATTTCAAAAAAGCTTGTCAATCCTGCTAGATTTAAGACAATGTTGAGCACGGAACCCAGACTCATCGGGGATATGAACCCGAGACCACTCACACCTGAAGCCAGAATCGTACCCCTAGACCAACGAGGCATACAAATAAATATTTATGTGTACATTTTTGATATTGGTCAAATGATAAGCAACCTAAGCGTTTAAATACAATTGTAAAGTTCCAACTTACTGCCAACTACTTAAAATATAAATTGTTCATTTGGACTGCATTAAAGCCTTATTTATTAATGCAATAATAGTTACAGATGTCCTGTGATATAGTGTTGCCGACCTGTCCAAGGTGCTGGAGTTGGACTCCAGTTTATGGAGGCGTTGATTCAAATCCTTGCAAGGGCAATCAGCTCTTTCAAATGAAGCATCATTTTGAAAGGCTATTACGAAGGCACAAACTTCATGGTTATGGGCAGAGCGGTCTAAGCCGCGGGTTATAGGCCCCAGACTCTGGAGATGTGGGTTCAAATCACGGCACTGCCAGCCAATGCCCTGCGTTCAAGGGGTATTTTGAAACGCAATTCTCAAAAGGCAATACTGTGGACAAACAATGTCTCGCTTAAATGCTTAGAATCCCTTCAAAAAACGACAATATTCCATGAAGAATTACAGAAAGTCTTGTTTTGTTTATGTTTCATTCTCGTTTACCCAGTTGGGAGTGAATTACGTAAACGAGAATCAATGCTTAATCATAAGCAGTAGTCAACTTTGAATAGGTGACTTACCTTAATGAGCTTCTAAGGGGTATGAATGTACATATTGATCTATAAGACTCCTGTGAAGCGTTTGAGTTGTGTAATCTGGTACACTCTGGGAAAAAAAGGGTTAGGGTGTGAAAACTGTCAGAGAGACAATGGCTACTCATAATACTGTTTTTTTTGGAAGGAATGTAAAATCGACAAGGCTCCACCAAGATTCTAACTCGGATCACTGTATTCAAAGTCCAAAGTGCTAACCATTACGCCATGGAACCTTCGGTGAAATCAATGAATGAAAACAACATTGTCCAGAATGTGAAAAATATTTATTTTTTTAAAAGATATACTCCTTATTGCATTTTAGCATTGACCTGTCCTGTACGTCCTGTTTCCATGTTATAACCAGGCTCTTACCATATACCCTCTAATTAGTTATAAAAATTGTCTCTCTAATTAGCTGAAACTTTAATGTAAAAGGAAGCATTGTTTGTTTTCATAGGATTGCCATGTTCTTACCATATCCCTTGTTATACCATATTCCATTGTCAATTAAATTAAAATGAAAAATAATTGGGTCAACGAGCCCCTGAGTCTGTAGACGTCTGCTAAAAATGTCGAGCAACACATTGAAGAAATTGCAAAAGTCATAGCAATAATATTGTGATTCGACACTTAAGAAAGCTGTCCTCGGAGCACACCATTACCACCGCAGGAATATGCAAATATGTGAGGGTGCTTGAGTCGCAATTCCCAACACGAATTGGGGACTTTCAGAGGTAGGGACCTATGTTATCTTTCTTGATCAAGCCCGACCGCTTTGATGGACTCAAACTGAATTAATCTCTGATGGACTGGTTGGATGCACATGACATTGAATGCAGCTGATTGAGCTGAAGAGTTCAACATTGTGGGTGACAACATTTGCAGAGCTACGCAAACAACTAGAAACCACGGCATTGCGATATTTCACCTGCTGGGCATCGGCACCGGAGAAGTTCAGCTGACAGTCTTTGGGTGATCTATGTGAGAAGATATTGTCACACATGAGAAACGTGCTCAGCCACTCCCCCAGTCATTTGAAAACTGATCACTCCAAGGCATCTTTAAAACTTAAAGTGACTAAGAACAATGGAGTGCAGCAAAGAAAAGCACGAATAGCACTGATGGTATTTCTGACTGATGCACTTTTGTCCCTTCCTCTAACATTTGCTTCCAATGCAATCCCTTGTAAAATTGTTACTGAAAGGGGTGTTTTGAAATGGTGTCCAAGCATACAATATCCAGGTAAGTAATTTCAGCTATGCAATTAAAATCACATTTAGTAGGACAACTACACACATGTTTTTCCAATACTAATGGAATTACTGGAGGTATACAGACAATATTCGGGGTACAAACTTAATGTGACGCACCAATAACAAGGAACAGAGAAAATGACAAATTTAGATGGGATTTTGAGCGTTTTAGACACCTACAATGAGAGAATAAATACAAATGGATAAGGCTAAGGAAACAAAACGGGAAAATCAAGGTAATGATTGATGCATATAATGGCAAGGGTAGAGTGATCTCAGCCCTTTATCGAGCTTTGCTGAAGAGTAGAGGAAATTCAACAATGTACATTAAAGAAAATGGTAAAGGGAACTTGAGATTGAATTGACAGAGGAAGAATGGTACAATGTGAGTACAACACACAAAAGGTGGAAATATATTGGAGAGAAATATGGGAAATATTAAAGGAGACACTAGGTTACCCAAGACTGGATGTGTATGCCTGTGGAATCGGACACAGGCAAACACAGGGCTGGGATAGATACCTGATGAAGACACTAGCCAGCAAGAAAACTATAATAAGATAATGGAACAAAGCAGAACAACCTGCAAAGGAACAATGGCAGCAGTAAAATAAATATTTGACATGGAAAGATTCACACACATATTGAGGTTCCAGGAGGGGCCATTTAAATTGAAGTGGGATGAAAGGGTTGAATATAAAGGAACTGAACGACACCAAAAAATTAGGATGCAATAATCGATTCATGATGTTGCAATGTTAATGAGGGAGAGAAATCTCATGTCACTGTTTGTTTTTTTTGTTTGTTGTTGCAATAATCTGAAAAACGAATTTTGATTACCTTTAAACTTTTTTCAGAATCACAGTTTAAGTTCTATATCTGGTTCATGGTGTGATTTTATCAGTATGTGGTTTTGTTATTTGTTTTACAATAAAAATGTAAGTTTATAAAAAAAATCACATTTAGTCAAACCATTGACGACTTTAATGTTGTATTTATTTTATAATAAACAGCACTGAGAATGCACTGCTAAAAGTGACCAATAATATCCTTATGCATGCAGACAATCAATATCTAGAAGACAGAAAATATCTCCCCGATGTGTGTGCTTTATGCAGCATGTAACGAGAAGCTGTATAGTGAATTACGGTATTGACTCTGTTATTTAAGAAATTTGTGTATCATAAAAAAATTGAAAAATTGAAAGCCGGAAAGTGAATCCACTGAAGAAAGGACAATGTCTCCCCCACGTGTGTTCTTCGAGTAACATGAAATGAGAAGTGTATATATATATATATATATATGATAAAACATGATAAAAAGGGGGTACAAAGATTTAACTTGAGGTATTTTGAGTATTTTATGCTTAAGGTTGCAAAAACCTAGTTTATCTCCTTGAAAAATGATTACAGTTCAATTTAAAAATAACAAATACAAAGAGCTAAAATAAAGAAAAAAATCATAATTGAATAATAGATGCAATAATTAATAATACAATTCTTGTGAAACAAATTATGCGACAAATTCCACTGATTGGTAGTGGGAGGGCCAGTGAATACAAAAAAAAAGGAGAAATTTAATTTGATGTGATGACAAGATCCTTCCGTATTTATGAAAATAATGATTATACAATACCCACCTTAATGATAATATGATGTGAATGTGTGTTAACTAATACAGCTTTGTGTGGTTTGTATGCGTTTATTACCTGCACAAGCATCAATTTTGAGCGAGGAAGCCAGGGATAAGGATAAGGGTTACATCCGCCTCAGAACACAATAGAAACATGAAGAAAGCAGAACTTGACAACCCACACACACACAAGAATAAATATAACCGCAAGTGGTGATTAACAGGGTCCGAGCAAAATGAAAAGTCAAGAACACACTAATGGAAGATATATAAATATGACACATAATTATGAGGGAAAGATGTTGATGTACCCCTTAATGCCATACTGTGCCTTGGCTTTCAGGTGACTGGGCTGCAGAGCAAATGCCGAATGTCATCTTCAGCTTGTTCATAATTGTCTAAATGGGATTCTAACTCTCAAACTAAGGATCACCGGTACAGGGCATTATCCCATTGAGCCACTAGGTGCGTTTCCATCCCCCTAATTTAATGCGAACATTGAAGTATCGAATCAGTAAACGGTGATGGAAAAAACCAAAATTTGCATCAAAATCCTCTAATTCGCAAAAAAGTTTATCCACTCGCTAGAGGTGGTTTTTGAGAAATGCGAAACAGAGTAAATTCGCAAAATGGGAGATGGAAACACATTTTGCGAATCAGCTGTGACGTAGCGAACTTTGAACACACAGGACTTAGTCTTTCCGATTTCCGCATAACGACCGGCCATAGCAACCCTGCCGACATCAACGTGTAACGTCATCACCCTATTCCGCTCCAACCACTTGATGGAAACGCACCTAATTCGAATTACTTTTTTGCGAACTTTCTAAAGATTCGCATCACCTTTAAGATGGAAACGCAGCTACTGACAAACCTGAAATGTAGCCTCATTCACATGGTGACCAATTATATTGATAAGCACACAACATCCAGAAAACTCCAAGCAAACATTTCTCAAATGAATGAAGGGCTTTCTTTAAAGCAAATACCTAAAAAATCGTTGAAATTCTGGGGAAATTAAATATTAGTTGTCAAGAACACTAACGGAAGAAATATTAATATGACAGAGTTCATTATGAAGGAAAAATGGTTAACGAAGAAGTTCCCCATAATGCCATACTGTGTCTTTGCAGTGAGATTCTTGGAAACTTATGAGCCGCAATGTTGATTGCCTGATGAATTTCAGGTGCTGTTCAATGTTGTATTTCTTAAATGATTGGCAATGACAGAATGTCATGTTCAACTTGTTCATAATGCTCTAATCAGGATTCAAACAATCAACCTAAGGATCACCAGTCCAAGGCATAATCCCATTGAGCCACTGAGATTCCTGAACTAACTCATTCTCATGGTGAAAATGTCTATTGATAAGCACACATCAAGAAAACTCCAAGCACACATTTCACAAGAGAATTAAGGAGTTTCTTAAGAGTATAGATCTGCAAATTTGCACTGTTAATGGTATCCACCTAATGATAGCCGTATGGTAGTTATACAATAACAAAATGGTAATATAGGCAAAATGGGTCCAGACTGTGGACGTTTGGCTTTTCTATGAAATTGTGGGAAAAGTAAACATTTTTAAAGTAGAAGACCAGGGTGAAAAAGATGCATCTGATTTTAGAGATTAATTTGATGAAAGAATTTTGAGTCCAGGTCAATCTGGTAGGGAGAAATAAGGTTTATATTTTTTTTAAATAGCGCCACCTTTGGGTGTAGTAACACAATTTGGGTTCATGGTACTATCCACCTAATAATAGTCTGGTTTTTTATAAAATAACAAAATGGTCGTATAAGAAAAATGGGCCAACTGCTCCAAATTTATTGGCTAATATTTCTCTGATGGAACTAAATAAAACAAATTCTGTTTGATGATTTTTGTGAGGCTTGGTCTAAAGATTTTATGTGGCGATTTTGGTGAATTTTTGTTTATTTTTGTAGCCTGTGAAACTTTTTTATCATGTTCGGCTTAATATGAAATTGTGGGACCTTTTTTAGGGTTAGAGGGTAGTGGGGGTTATTGGTAACCATACCTGAAAATTACACGAGTTTTCGACTTACGGTGTAGGCTGCAGTATGACTTATACAGAATTTGAGGGTGAAAAAAAAACGTTACAGAAACAATAGGGGACCAAGCAGCTTCGCTGCTCGGTCCCCTAAATATTTGAAAGCTACACAGAATGCCTGAGAGCCTTAATCATTATATTTGGTATTAATCTCTTAGTCTTTAGTTTTTCCTTTAGACATTTGAAATGATGCAGAAAAGGCACAAATTGGTGTATAAAAATTCACCAGAATACACACAATATGTTAAGATGTGGGGGTCCGGGCCGGGGGAGCCCCTCTCTTAATGCTATGCTCGAACTGCGGGAGCATAGTATTTGAGTAAAAGCGTTTGATGCAATACAACATGTCAACATTAGGTTGGCAGTGCTGGTAATATGACTTGACCTCGTAGTCACATAGCTTTAACTGCTGATATCATCAAAAGTTAAAGGCCAGTGGTGTATTTTGAGCATTCATTATAGTTAGTGTTGACCACGATAAGCCACATTAAAAATTCACACGTCACACAGCTCGTTTACAGATTTTATTACTATTATTGGTTTGTTGTCAGATAAAGCAGACGGGTAAAGAGAAGCTTAATAATCAGAAATAGCGTGCAGCTTTTTGGAGGGTCTCGCCCCAGTGACAGACTATCATCTGAAACTGGCATGTGATCTCACACACACACACACACGCTCAGACACACACACACACACACACACACACACACACACAGAGACCCCTATCGTCATAAATGCTACATAACCACTGTCCAGAGAAGAAACAGTCACAGAAAACATGTCTTGCTGCATCAGGTATTTTTTTCTTTTGTTATAACAACCAACCGCCAAACACATTCATGACACAAGTTATTATTTTGAGGTAAGCTAGAGTTGGCTAGTGTATTGAGCAAAATGAACATTTTACGAGTGTAGATATATAGTGTCACGATTGTCGTTCTAGTCGACATACTGCGTGGAGGTCACAACAATGTTCTCTTGATGCCCCGTCTATACGTGACGTAGCTTTGGCATTAGGAGGTAAGATTGTAGCTCCCCCTTGAGGGAAGATAGGTGGGGGGTATTTGAGGACAAGAGGCATGGTTTATTTTATAAACCATTCAGAGTTAAGTTACTCACTAGGCCTTGGACCTACAATGGAGTATATAACGGACCACGTATTGCAGAGATTAGGTCCTCCATTTAGAGTTAAAAACGTTGATGGATAACAGTTTCACAATAGTGCCTAAAAAAAAAATTATAAGAAAAGTACCCGCAGAAAATATACGCGTAGATTTTACTTCGTCGCAGACGTGGAAACCATCCATGATGGAAACATCCACAACGAGATAAATTGTAATTTTAATGTATAGATTTTTTTAACGGTTCCCTTCTTTTACTTATAGTGGGGGTCCACTGTGCAATTTTTTCAAATAACATGAGCTCAAGCTTTAGCTTATTCAAATATGAGGAAGGTGCCTTTAGCAAGTACAGGCTGATATATATCATGATTACAGAAGATGCCCCATGATTATATGAGAACATTCCATATTTAGCGTTTTCTCTTCTAAAACGTTGAAACAAAAAAAGGACTTACAGTCGACTTAAAAGCCGTCTCACAGTAGACTTGCAGAACTAAGAGTCTTCCAAGAGTCACTAGTATTGAGTTTCTGGGTTCAGTCAGACTGAAATGTGAGGAGAGTACATTAGAAAATAGAACTAGAAAAAAAACATTAGACTGCCTACCACCTACAAGATGGACGACAGGCAACAAAAATATACCTAGATATAGGATAAGATAAGATAATATTGCACTTTATACAATCCCAGAGAGGGAAATAAAGTACATGATTGGGATTTTTTTTGTTTTTGTTTTAGCAATTACAAAAGAGTAAAAAAAACCTTTTCTGTTTGGTTTAAAATGGCTGAAATGGCGTGAAACAATCATTTTAACGATAACATAATTGAGAAAAAAACTAAAAAACACCATGTGATTCTTCAGTCGTTTTCCACCATCTTTGGGATTACCTGAGATGTGATCGGTCCCTCAGGGCGCTCTAGTCTAAATCGTTGGAGATCAACAATACTGGCTGATTTCATAGGTTCACATTCAGACACACAGACACACAGTCACACAGTCACACAGTCACACACACACACACACACACGCACGCACACACACACACACACACACACAACGCCATTTAGGCAGAATGGAGGAGGTCCTCTTCAACGACCTGGAGCATTGACCTTATTTTAACACCAAATTCCTAATAGATCCGTTTTTTCTTTTATCACCCAAAACACGCCTGACCAGCAGGGTCAATTCACCATCCGTCAAAACACCCTCTACCTTGATAATGGTTAACACAAGAGGCATGAGGTGAAGCAAAAAACTGAAGGCTTAGCATTAAAAGCTGGGCGAGGTATACTTAAACTCTCAAACCCCCCCCCCCCCCCCCCTCTAAGAAACGTAGGCTTGTTAAGACCGTCTTGGAATGCACTATATATATATAGAGATAGATATTGCCATTAATATAAGCAGGATTACTGTTGATACGATTACAGTGGCCTCCTCACCACTAGAGGCACTACAGCAAGCTTTAGCACCCATACTCTTGTTGGTTTTCCCAAGTGTCAGCGAGCCCTGGCTGCCCCCACTGATAGGGAGAGGAGGGCAGAGGGAGAGACACTTGGGCTTTTTTTTCCTATTTTGTTTGTTGTTTCCGAAAACCAAGCTCTCCTTGGGGAGGGGCTCGGTCACTCCTCGTCCACAGTGTCCATTTTAGATTCCTGATCTTTCATTTGTTCTGGGAGCTGAGGGGCAGGGCTAGGAAGTGATGCGCCCTCAGCGGCAGCCAATGAGGTAGGGTCTTGTTGATCGGCATTTCTCTGGGAAGACAACTCTTCCTTTGGGGAGAGAGAAATGTAAAGGTGTGAAAAACAACAGTGACATAGACTCCAAGTGAAATTGCTATGACACATCGATGCATCTGCTGTCGTGTGATGTAACACATTGTAACACATTCAAGGTCAACACATGGGCAAATAAACATCTTGAATTCTGCACAGAGATCAGTCATTTAATTTTTCTTAGGACTGCACTCCTCTCAGTCTCCAAGTCTGTCAGCATGCGCAGTGTCCTTGCGCCTTCACTAAATGAACGACCGACACTGCCAACCAATTAACTTTGTCGGCAGCATGTTTACAAAACAACGATTATGTTGAGGTCATCTTTAGAAACTAAAATACAGACTTGTATAAAATACCGTAATTAAAACAATACATTTATTGGATCAAACTGTGGACAGGCTGTGTGGAGACTGAGAGCTCTGTTCTGTCTGTTCTGTTTAGCCCAGGGTGTTCATGACAAACCCTGCGTCCATTAAGAGAATGTAAAAGCCATTGAACATTTAAATGATTCTGTGTATAGAGCAACTTTTGTGGGTTAAAGAGTAAGTACACTCTGAAGGTATAAGATGTCATTTCTGCTGCTAGGGGTCTCTCAATCTAACTTAATAACAATCTATCTATCTCAATCCAATCCATCTAAATAAAAAAATAAGTTGTTCAACGACCTTGTGACTATTCTAGTTGAATTACAGCGATCTGACGTGGGAACCGAAAGACGTGATCGAGGTATGACTCCTGTGTGTCTAGCAGTGAATACCTCCCCAGGAGACGGTCGGCCAGCATTATTCCCCTCTATAGAGCCATCGTTTGGTCAGTATTTCAGGCGAATAGCAAAGTACTCTGTCCTAAACAATAGCCTAACTAAACTGTAATTAATCCGGAGAAGTCTCGAGTTTCAAAATGTTCCCAATGGATTACAATCGCTGTTAAGAAGCGTATCCAGCTAGCTATACAAAAGTACAAAGCAGATAGAGGACTGTGTGGCCGATTGAGCACTACTGTGGGTGTAGCACACATATACCGTATACAAAACAGGTCCAACTGATTTAGCAGACTGTATTACAGGGGTACAAACGAAAAAAAGGTGACAATATCTTTTTGCCAGAAAGAATATGAGCAATGCACGTTGCTCTGTCCCATTCCAATGATTTATGTCACCTTTTTCTAAACAAACTCTGTTTAAGTGACACATAAAGGCATGTCAGTTAAAGATATAAGAAAAACTTAGTTTTTAGGTGTTTCCCCGGAAGTTAGGGGGTAATTATTGAAGTAAATCTGTCTCATCGGATTTGAAAATAAAAAGCCATTGAATTTTAAGCACTAGATATTTATGCATTGAAAAAACGTATCTGGATTTTCTGCCTCTGAATTGAACTCTTTTCATTTTCAACAAATCATTTTCACCTTTATTTTTCAATGTTAAAAAGTTCTAAATCAAATATTCAACGTTAAAAAATTCATAATTCAATGTATGAAATTCAGTGTTAACATCCAGGGACCCAAGGAAGAGCAATCGATCCTAGATGCTAGATCGCAGTGAAGCAAGGAGAGCGAGCTGGATTGAGAGCGTCACTTATTGGATGCCAGACTCTAAAGGCATGTGCAAGGCAGGTTTAGCCATGTCCAACGGCAACGGCTTTGATGATGGGTCTTTCTTTCTTGATACAAACGTTCATTCTAAACAGCAATTTACACAGTAGCTTATAAAAGGAAATAGCTTTTTATGGGGAGAGAAGCAACGGTGGTGGACCATACTAAGCGCCCTATCCATTGTATGGTTCTGTGAAATGCTAATCAAATCAAAAGTATTTATTAAGCACATTTAATAGCAAGGTGTGGGGGGGTTGGATCTTATGTTTTATTTATGTTTTTGTTATAATGCAGTAATAATTACTGCAGTATGAAATAAACGATGAACTAATGCCTGTATGTGAAGTGTGTGTCTGATTGCAGAGACTTGGCTGGATTTGCATGAAGTGTAAGGGTAATCATTGTGGGTTAAGAGCCCAATTTCTTTGGGCACCTATTTGGGGCAATCCGAGGTCCCGTTTCCTATGTTTGGTGTGATGCTGGGGCTGTCTGAAGCCTGCTAACCACTGTGGAATGAGAGCGCAGAGCCGACAGTATTGCGCACCGAGTGGTAACTGAAGCGGCAGCAGCCTGTAGTTCCAGTGGGAGCACGGCGTGCCTCGGGAAAAAGCGCCCGACAGAAAACCGTTTTTAATTTGTCATCCTCATATCTGTATCATGCCACTCAGCGTTAATACTGTCGGCTCTGCGGGCTCGTTGCGCTCTCGTTATGCCACCACAGAGGCATATCAACCGTTTTGCTTTACAAACATTACCTTTTAAGCTTGTGCATGTTTCCAAACGTGAACGACTTCATGCCTACCTACGCTTCGGTGAAACACCCGCTCGCTCTCCTTGCTTGACCGCGATCTAGCATCTAGGATCGATTGCTCTTCTTTAGGTCGACCGCCGAATTTCATACATCGAATTTTGAAGATGAATTTGGCATGTTGAATTTGGGGACGTTGTAAATATTTAAGTTGAAATTTGTACATAGAATTTTGCATCTGAATTTAGCATATTGACATTTTTAACGTTGAATATTTAGTTAAATTCAGAGGCAAAAGTATACGTTATTTCAATGCATAAATATTCAGTGCTAAAAATTCTATGACTTTAATTCAGTGGCAAAAAAATCCAGATACGTTGAATGCATAAATATTCAGAGTTTAAAATTCAATGGCTTTTTATTTTCCAAATCCGATAAAACAGATTTACTTCCATAGGTAATGGGCATATGACGGCATTGACATGCGACCAAATGCAACGGGACGCAACTGTGAATACAACTACAGCTTGCTCTGGGTTTGAACAGTGTTGGAAACTAATAATATAATGTATGCACACAACAAGCTGTAAATATAGGCCTAGTCCTTTTTAGATATTTTGCAGAAATGTTACGCATCAGACCTTCATTATACAAAATGAGCCCCAACAAATGATCTTGGTTTGATGCAAACAAGCAGCAAATATTGGTCTCAGTGACGCGAGGGTGCGGTGGCTCTGGGCGGACCCACCTGCTCTGAGAAGCGTTGCTGGATATGCTCGCTGTAGTCTTGCGCCTCGGCATCCTCTCCGTTGGAGTGGCAGCTGGGGCTGGCCACTTCGATCCCGTGGCTCTCCAGAATAGCAGCCTCTGGTGGGGTGAGAGTAGAAGGAGACACAATCAGATGTCATGTTGGTCAAGAAGCCTCCCGAGGCAGATGTGCAGGTGTGCACCGTCCTCACCGATGTTGGCTCTCCTCTTCATCTCCTTGCGGCGGTTGGCGAACCAGTTGTACACCTTCAACGCTGTCACGCGCTCAAACTCAGACAGCTTGCAGCCTGTGAGGAAAACCAACAATGATCATACTAGAGGGATATCGTCCAATATCTCATCCTAATTAACTGAATCTACTCAGCATACATTTCAGTACTAACATGGAAGCATATACTTATATAAACCACACCTTCAAACACTTTTAGAAAACGATGTACCGGTAACAAATGTTCACCGTCATTGTCCTTTATCATCTCAAATCAGTATTGTTGACTCTACATAGTCAACAATAGTGGCATGGTTACTCTCAAATTAATAGGAGCTATTAAGATCCTAAGAAGATCAGGGACTCGTTTTTGCGTTGTGATTTGTGAAGCTGGCCACCAGGGTGTCAGCGTTTTGATAGTTTTATTAATTAGGAGGTCCCCCCGTTGCTGTTTTGCGGGTTTGTTGACAAGACACTCTCATAACCTCAGGGTGGGGTTTACAGCCCCAACACTCAATTAGTTGCTGTCAAACAGACACTTTCGGCTTGCCTTCATATAATGAGCTTGGCGAAGTTTGATTTTGAAGTTATCTGCATCAAGTAGGATAGCACTAGTCCGCCCACGTTGTAAAGTGATGGGGGATGGTGGTGGTACTTTCAGCCAATGGCAATGCATCGATTCTAAAGGTAAAGATTCAAACGCAAGGATTTATAATGTAGGATGGATTATGAGCAAAACATTTAAATCTTTCAGGAAATTTGATAATTGCCAATCGATTGAGTTTACCAAAGAGTGGACCAAAGTAAAAAAATTTAATTCACACCTTTGGGAAGCAGTTTGCGTTTAAAAATTAAATAAATAAGGGCCTATCTGCCATTCACTGCAATGGCAATACTGCAGTATGGGCAGGAAATACATTGACACTTTGTTATTTTAATGGTTGGCTTTAAGAAGCACTTTTAGTGAATCAATAACAAATCAAAAAAATTATTTACATTTGAGTGAATCACATTATCTATTAACACTCTTATGTTATGTGGAGGAAAATCCTATCTACTGGGCTATAAGAAAAGTTAGAAACTAGTTTGCGTCACTGAACATTTCAAGGGAAGTGACATGTTGAATAACTGCTTTTTATTTATCACTGCCTGGACCCAGCCTCCTCTTCCGGTTCGCTGTCATCATCACATATATATCACAACTTTCACAAATGCAAGAACCCCACAACAGTTCAGCCCAACATAGGGGAATGGGCAACCACATTGAAATGCACCCGGTCCAATGTTGCATAGTTTCCAAGTTGTTTGGTCAACGTTGTTTGGCCTATTCACTGGAGTTGCTCTTCTGAACCAGCAGATCTAATTCTCCTGACCATCTTCAATTGGATTATAATCTATTTATTTATAATCAAATAATTGTGTGTCTGCAGGCAAATGCAAAGGCGAATGGAACGACCGACGCCCTGGTTTCTCAGTGTCGTGACCCCCGCAGTCGGACACCTCTGTGACAACCCTGTTGAGCCCCACAGAAGACAACGCACCAAGATAAAACGCCCTTGCATCCTTCTGAATGTGCACTTGCACATCCCTTGGGGTACATGTGTCCCAGTAAGCAAACTTCCATACTAAAAGAGATTTGGATAGGAGTTGGGGAGGGAATGAGATGGAGGAAAAAAGGGCAGGCGGGGCCTCTATAGCCAATCCCTGTGCACGTCAGATGGAATCCATTAAGTGACGCCTGTACCTGGTTTCTGGATGACAGAGTTGCATGCATTGGCAATCTCCTCTCGCTTCGCTTCGTCAGGATACTGGTTCTCTACGAAGAAACTGAAATATGAAGTAATGAGACGAATACCTAGAGAGATGAATGCACGACATACAAACAGCCTGATCGCTATCCCAAGGTATGCTTCTGTATCCTTCCTTGAGGTACTACGCTCATATTGTGACTCTCCCTGTACTACGGTCATCATTCCACGGTTTACACAGCCAAGGAGGATCAATGTTCTTCTCCCCCTCCTCCTTCCCTCGGCGGCCCTGCCTGCCTGTATCCAACCAGAGCCCCTCCCACCTCCGCCACTCCCCCTGTCCCTACATCATCTTAACCTCTACTGTATCGTCCTTCAGTCTAAACTAGCTCGTAAAGATCAGCACTGCAGTGGAATTGCGTAATCTGGGAGCAGTGCTGGTGAGCTATGCATTTCTTATTGCCGCGGGTGCCCAGACGACACCCAGGCACATACAGTCGGCCATACGACGCCCACAGAAATCAATTGGCCCGCAGCGGTTAGAGGCTGCTATGGACCATTCTCACTCCTCACTTTAGAGACATTATTGACTGAATAATATCTATGACGTGGGGTAATGCGCATATACCATAACATTTTTAACTATTTATATCGTTCCGCCTGCTTGAGAGTCAGATGCCGCCTTGGTGGTTCCCTCACCTCTCCATGATTGATTGGCACTCTTTCCTCCAGGTGAACCGGCTACCTCTGCGCAGCCTCAAAGGCCCGCCCACTAACCCGCCCCTCTCGCCACTCAGGATCCCTGTCCTCCAATCGGGCTCCTCCTTCACAAAAGACCGCATCGACAGAGTGGCACCTGTGTAGAGTGGGCAAAATGAGGAACATAAAAGCAAGGTCCCAAAATACATGAATCATGTCCTCGCTATGGGCTTTAATGGAGTTACCTTGAGGCAATGCCAATTAATAATCTTCAGTAAATTAACCCCTTTAAAGATAGCCTAAAAAATATCTTTAAAGGTTTGCAATACAATTATCTTTAACATATGGCCGTAAGAGCAGCATCACTAACACATCAGGGATCTTTATTTTGCAGCCCACGCATTTGTCTCAAGAGATTAAGACCCATTTGGACATGATTTGTATCTGTAATATACACATGATTACCAAGGCAACACACATGTTATTTAATCGTGCGATGGCTATTGTGCCAAACCTGTTTCTTTGCACACCTTTTGCATGTGTCAGGAGGTTCATTGCAAAATAAACAATGACGACACAAGTCCAAAGCGAGCAACACAACTTTCAGAAGGCCGGGTGTGGACCAGATGGGGGGGGGGGCTGGGCTGGGGCAGGGGGGTTACCTGGCTGGGCCTGGGCCGCCGCGGCCGCAGCAGTGTACCAGGGCAGCAGGTGCATCAGCAGCTCCCTCTGCCGGGCCCAGGCGGGGTTGGGGTGCAGGTTGGTGTTGGGGTTTGGGAGGATGTTGGCGGCCAGGCCAGCGGCGCTCAGCCCCGTGGCCGGCCCGTCTCTGTCCCCTCCCCTGGCCCTGGGTACGGGACCCTGGCCGTGCTGGCTTTCACTCCACCTCAGCCCTTTAGTCGGGACAGAACCACCATTGCAGCCGTTATTGCAGGCATGTCAGGCCACCGGCAGTCAGCACATAGACACGTTGCATTTGTGAAGTCTTTCCGGCCCATTTTTGTGTCCAGATACTGGAGTTTAGAATAAGCAGTCCCTGTAGACTTGCATGTCAATCAATCTGATCAGAAATGTATTGGATTAATTAATTGTATGAGAATTCAACATTCAATTGAACAGAAGCTACAGTCACAGTTTCTTTTTAATAGTCTGGTTCTGCACTTTTGATTGGAACGGTTGGAAACATGTTGTTAGTATGCTTGTTATTAGCTAGTTAAGTTAGCCGTGAGGGAATGAAAACCAGCACACAAGCCCATCCCGGATCAGGGTTGAGAACGAGAGACGAGAGAATAGCTTCTAGCACAGGGTGAGTAAGCAAGCAGCAGCAACACAAAAAGGCAAGACAGCAAGGCGAGAAGGCAGGCCTAGTGGGTGCGACAGACAGCTTTAATCTCTCCAAATCTTCAAAAGATAAAAGAAATACACCTTCTATTCAGCGCCAACCCTGGCAGAGCTGCGATCCACCGTCAGACACTTTAATGGCTTTGCAAATAACCGATTTCAACCAGGAATCTTTCCTCCAAAATGTTAGTTCACAACCTGCCACAAGATATATTGAACTACAAAACATTACCCTATGCTGCTCAGATTTGAAGGAGCACAAGAAGGCCTGAATGTACAGGAAAAAATGGACACCACTCATGAGGCATCACATCACAAGACACTGCTTCACTGAGGAGTCATTGGTCGGAACAGATACGGGCAAAACCTCAGAGGTGCTTATTTTGGCTGATTCATAGCTTTGCGACTGTATCTCGGTACTAACAGTGATGTCGCGGCTTAAGTTTCCCCCCCTATTAAATCCTGCCTCAGGAGCCTAGGACACATAAAAGGTCAACACTGACCCAAGCTGTTACTTTACCCTCTGCAGGCAAACCGCATCTACCCCACATCTCCTAGCGTTTGCCTGGACAATATTGATTAGCATCTCCAGTAACATTCCCTTTATCCTTAGCTTTTTTTTGTTTGGTCTAATTCTCTAGATCCATCTCTTGTCCTTCCTTGACCTCGCAGAACTGAACGGGTAGAAGGGAAATCAGGACATGTGAAGCCAGAAAGGGAAGGGGAGGGGGGGAGGGATGGGGTAGCTGGGTCTACCATGCATATTAATAGACATGAAGATGACAAATGGAGGATGTTAGAAGGCATTGGCTGACATGAAACCACAGTGGCGGAAAATCACAGTCATCTTTGCATTTATCTCTCCCACCCCGTATTAGTCTTGAACAGGGTTAGACTTTCCTTTACAGACCCATCTGTCAAATTAAAGTGAGTGACTTGAAACACCAACACAGTCACAGGCGTACACACTTTTCACAAATACACCAGAGGGGTCCTGCATTAGGATCCCTTGATGCCACATATCCGCTCGCACAACACTCAGCTAAACAAAGCCTCAAAGAACTGTAAATAATGCAATTGATCGATTGGATTTATGGCTACCATGCACACAGACTACTATATGCGGAGCACTAGAAAGGCAATATTTTACATAATGTGAACACACCTATAAAAACAGATGCCTTAACAGGCTCCTCAATGCCATCAGGTTAGCTTTAACTGTGGGAACATGAAGGAAAACAGTGTTTTCCCAGTGATTCCCAGGAAGAAATTGATAAGATTAGTTGTCTATATATGGACAGCAAGTTGCCATGACCAAAAAACCTCAACCTGGTGATTCAGTCAATTACAATTACAAGGTTTAACAAACTGAGAAAACAGAACACATATGCCAATGTGTCAGCAATCCCAAACAAGGACATGCAACTATGTAACACACATGGGCGTGGCCGCCTTCCGGGACCCTCGTCAGACATCAGTTTGCCCTCCTGCGCCTCACCTGGGTTGTTCCGCTCCAGCAGATACCAGCGGTAGAAGGCTCGGCGCTTGGAGTCACTCATCTCCAGCCCCTGCTGCAGCAGCCACTGGGAGATGTAGCTCTGACTGATGCCTGTTCACAGAGGTACATAACGAGACGGTACACAAACTGGAGGCCAACAGGAGTTGGATGTGGACGGTTTGTGTGACGTCATGCACTTTTGATATTCCTTTCCAGCATCTAATAGCCAAACGTATGCCTATATTTGAGGCGCGGGGTCACGCAGACGGTGTCAACGCGCTACTCGCTGCCAGGAGCTAATTGATTTTGTATTAGAGACTGGAAAACCACTATGTCCTTGCTTTGCCCTTGTCGTTTCTCTCGTATAGAGTTTGGTTATGCATGTCGCATAAACTTTTCCTTAAAAATGCCTGCATTGACTAAACCTTCCATCATCAAACCAAAGGAACAAATCTATTTAAAAGATTATAGTTTTACTCAATACAACGTGATCCTTCCCATCCCCTCTTTTGTTATCGGAATAGTGACAGGTTTATTTTTAAACTAGTTGCCCAAACAGTTCGTGCAAATTCTTTCTCAGGTGTACCTGTGACTTGGCCCACAATTGCCTGAGAAATCCTGCGATTGTTCAGGAAGGCTTTGATCTCTTCTTTCACGAGGTTGCTGTCCCTCCTGTGATTTGAAACAAACCAAGCACAGCTTCAGCCAACAGCAAAATCAGGTCTGCTGTAAAACTGTCAATAAAAAATGCAATCAACAAATGTATCCTTCGGCGGTTAAGATAAATCATTGCAGGAAAAACACAGGTGTCTCTCAGAACACAAATGATTGGTTTGCTCCTTTTACCAGGGCGCAGGTAGTAGACTAAACTAGAGAAGATGAGTCTACTACCCATGCCTTGGTCCATAAAAGGAGCCTAATTTGTATTATTACCTGAGTCAATGTTCTATTGTATGCTTGCTGCAGTTACATGCAACATAACAATTTATTACAGCTATACTTCTGCAACATACCCATCATAGTAATGCACTGCTTCCCGAGACACTGAATTACTAGAAAGCAAGTCAGCCCTCCCCGCTCATGTTCCTTTTCTTGGAACACAGGGTACTGCTAACTTCTTTTTTTATATGATTATATATAATTCAGACATCCCTGATTCCCTGCACACCTGACCTAAATTAGCTCAACAAAATATTCTGTGAGAACAAGTCAGTGCCTTCGGGACTTGAGCTGTCATTACCCTGCTGTTATAATTGGCAGCCTTTGTCTCCACCACCAGTCCTCTTCAAATAGTCTTTATGTCCCATATCTTTCACCTGCAATAATCTATTTCATTAATTCTGCATGTCCGCCCTGTTCGCACCCCTCTCCATCTCTCCAGGCCATCATGCTCACCTCATGTACTCCTCCACCTTCTCCTCCAGGTCCCACTCCTCCTCCCCGAGCATGTCGTAGCTGAACGACCTGGGCGCCCCGGCACTGGCGGTGTAGAGGGGCGGGGGCGAGGCCTCATAGCTGTTGCTTGGTGACAGCGAGGGCCCGTCCAGGCCCGAGGTCTGTGTGGTGGCGGAGGCGAGCGATAGCGAGGAGGAGGAGGAGGACGAAGAGGAGGATGGAGCCTGGGCCTGGGGGGCAGAGGTGGCGGTGGGGGCCGGGGCCGGGTTCGGGGCTGGAGTGGTGGCGGCGGTGGCTGTGGCGGTGATGGAGGTCAGAGGAGTGCCGTTGGGTGGGGGGTCACAGTGGGGTGGGCGGTGCTCCGGGTCCAGGCGCTCCAGTGACTCCAGGGCGTGGATGATCTGGGGCTTGGTCATGCCGGATAAGCGCAGGCGCTGCAGGAGGTCTATCTGTTCAATGGTGTAGCGGGGCTCCACCGCACCGCACTCCATCCTGTCATCTGGGAGAAAAAACAGAACACTGAATTTAAATAAAGATATATAGATATGTATACATTTTTTATGAATCTGAGAATAATAAATGATAAGTTGTCTTTGAAATGGAGTAATGGTTGCATTTAATAGGAATGATGAGTCGACATAACTTAAACGGTAAGCTCTGTTCTCTTCTGAATAACTTTTTGGTCATTGGAAACTTTTGGCACAATATTCACTACTTGGCACACTTTCCCGTCTAACCTTTCTCTATTTGTCCACATCGATAGAATATACATTGTAACAGCCTGCCATTTGAAAAACGAGTCATGATTTGCATCAATAGCAGGCACATGCATCGGTCGAACAACGCGCACAACTTTTCTTTAAAAACAATACGGTGTTACCTGTTAAGGGGGGTGCTGGTGAGAGGCGCCCTGTGGGGAGTGGTTCAGTGCGTGGGGTCGCAGCCGTGACACACCACTGTCGCATGGCTCGCTGGAGCACAGCTCAGCTGGCACCTCTGGTGAAGAAGAGAAACGACGTGCTGCAGTGTATTGCAGTTAATTTGGCATGCATACTATGCTGGCAATCCGACAACATCAAATACCTCGCTAGCTAGCAAAGTTGCTAAGTTAACACTTTACGCTCGCTTTAAAACCAATGTGTCGAACTAGCAGTATTAACAAAAACAGATGACGGAAAATACTTCAACGCCCTCGCAGAGAGCTGCTATTGTCGTTTGTTGAGCACCGTGCTACGGTTTCTGGCTTATTTCAGTGGATACTGCAAGTTGCTAATGAGCTAACTAGCTAGCTAACTAGCTACCCGCAACGTCCCGGGAAGCGGCGCTCTTACCTCCCGTCGCTGTAGGGCAGGCGGCAGCCAGCTGGACGGGCTCTGTACTGGCAGGCAGATTAATGCCCCGTCGAAACGCTGTTGTCCCACCTAGTCCCGTGATAACACCGACACCTCGGTCCGTAGCTCCGGGTGTTTTCAACTAGCACAGGCGGGTGAACTGTGCGGTACAGGGTCACATTGTCTAGTCCAGCGATGCAGTGGGGAATAGCCTATGTGGGGAGTATGTCCAAAGGGGGTTGGTCTATCTCAATTTGTGTATCGTTTCCCCGACACAGTTTCAGAGCGATGAATCAGGAAGTGGTCATATACAACAAGGGAGGGATACTTAAAATACAGATAAGAAGTTGCAGCGACAAAACGCAGTTGTCCTCCGTGTCTTATTTTTAGTTGTTTTTTTGTCAAGGTCCAACAGACGCGTCTCTTGAAAACAAACTATACACCCAGCTGCTCCTTCAAATAACAACACTGCCATTTATTATGTTGCAAATATACAGCATATGGCTTATCAATTTGTACTACATTAAACATGAATTTTGAAAATTACTTTTTGAGCTCAAACCTCTTAAATTTGTTAAAAAATATATATATAGATATAGATATTATAGATACACATATATATATATATATATATATATATATATATATATATATGTGTATCTATATATATCTATATCTATATATTTTTTTTTTTAACAAATTTAAAAGGTTTGAGCTCAAAAAGTAATTTTCAAAATTCATGTTTAATGTAGTACAAATTGATAAGCCATATGCTGTATATTTGCAACATAATAAATGGCAGTGTTGTTATTTGAAGGAGCAGCTGGGTGTATAGTTTGTTTTCAAGAGATATATATATATATATATGTATTAAGATAGATAGATACACACATATCAAATAAAAGTAGGTTTGAGCTCTGAAAGTCTGCTCCTACTAAACAAATAATGACATATATATTGTCGTGATCGGTCCTGTGTGCTTAAAGGTCTAATGGCATGAAAATCATTTTGAGGTTTTCTACCCCTAGCCTGCCTATGTTCCCCCAGTAGCTAAAAATGGCGTAAGGTGTAAAACGAGCTCTAGGTATCCTGCTAAGCCTTTGAAAAATGAAAGCTCAGACCTCCGATTTCGAATTTTGCCCCATATGGCGTCATAAGGGCCAGGTTACCTCCCCTTCACTGCTTTGCCCACTCAGAGAATTTGGCCCGCCAATGAGACAATGAGCTACACTTCTTTGTTATTTGGATAACCGTACTGCTCCTGACGTTATGGCGCATAACACGTTAGGTTCTCTGACATCTCTGGTATTTCTACTCATAGTTGGGGTTATCTCAGCCATAGTTGAGAAGGAATTGGGGGAATGGCTTTGGCTTTGCCTCCCTGAAGTACATGAACCGCGAAATGAAGGAGCAAGGGATTGTGCCCGCGATTGTCTCCCACCGGAACGCCGCAGCCTCCTGCCTGCCGCCGCGAGGCACCATCGCGGCCAGGCACCATCGCGGCCAGGCACCATCGCCGCGCGGCACGCTGCCCGCTTGCCCGTGGGCAGCGGGGCTCCAGCGGGAGACAAACGCGGGCAACAATCCCTTTATCCTCAATGTCAAGGTTCAGTCTACTTCAGATTGATGTGGAAGTGGAAGAACCAGAGACGTTGGAGTACCCAACGCAGTCGTTTGAGGTTAATATTATCGTCTGGAGGCGCACACAGCTTTTGGCCGTGATAATATTATTATATGATATAGATATCTGTGTATAATATGATATTATTTAGATATAGAGCTCCAGGACACCCGCCGGAGCACCCGGAGTGGTCTACAATATTTACAGAACACGGCCAAAGGCTGTGTGCGCCTCGCCATTGCGATGCATCAACTGTTAACTAGGGTTGAGCACCGAAACTCGGTTCCAGTAGGGAACCGATTCCGACGTAAATGGTTGTAACGATATTGAATAAGAACGCACATTTCGGTTCCTCATGACGGTGCCTGGCGTTTTTTAACGCCCCCTGCCCCGCCCCCATGGTGTTGCGGCGTCAACTTGCGTTAGTGCTGGGCGCTATACCGGTTCACACTGAATAACGGTGTGTATTTTCGTTAGGATATGATTTTTTTTTCATATACCGCCATACCGGTGTATTTGATTACACAACGTTCGGAACGCAGCGCTGCGCAACACTGTTTCAGACGGGACCCTTTTCAATGTTGCGCTAAACACGCATGGTACGACTAAGATTTTCTTTATAGGTCCATGACTGCGAGGCGTGGTATTTCAGGTCAACTGGTAAAAGAGTGTGTCACGGCGTTCAAACATATAAACCATAAAGCCTATGGGCGCCTCGAGACTCGGGACGGACTTGTCAACGCGCTGCGGCATCGCTTACTTGATGTTATTTTGATTGAAGATCGGCAGGTTGTAGTGGGTGAACGTGAATGAACGTGTGTGTGTGTGTGTGTGTGTGTGTGTGTGTGTTGCGAGTGAATGTAATTTTAAAGTAACAAACAAACAAACTCAAAGCCGATGAATGCATCCAAAACTTTCTGTTCAAAACCAAATAAACAAATCAAAAAGTCGTTATTCGCTTCAAATACTTTTTCTTTTCAAAACTTGGGAATTAATACAGCGCGGTACCGAGCGGTTGAAAACAATGTTGGCGTCTCCTGTGGCTGCCTTGCGCACCTGAGTTATATTACTTAATATGACTTTGGCAGTAATGTAGCGCCATGATGCGTGCCTGCCTGCTTTCAGCGAGTAATTAATATTATTTGTAATTATTTTTTAAAAATATATTTATCAGTCACAGAACTCACAGCAGCCTCTTCGGGTAAGTCGAGTAATTTAATGCCAACCGTAAATCTTGCATATCAAGTAGGCTAGCAAACACCGTTGCCATTCAACTTTGTGTCCGCTGACTTTCTGCTTAATGTGAAACTCATAACAAGTCGTGTGTGCGGTTTCGTTTTTTTAGGTACCGGTTCAAGAACCGTACCGAGTAGGCACCGGTATCGGATAAAACCCAAACGATACCCAACCCTACTGTTAACAGAGCGCATGGTACTGTGGCCGCAAGCTGCTCAGGGCCACACCCCCACCCTCCTCATTGACCCGCCCCTCTCCTTCTTATTTGCATTAAAGCTACAGACACCAAAACGGCGCGTTTGGGGAAAGCTCAATGTGCGACTGGCTCATTGTGGCTGTAATTCTGCACCACGCATACATTTCAGGAATGTCTTCAAATACTATGTTAGGGGCCCACTAATATCTATATTAAGGCATCCATAAAGTAGCATGCCATGGGACCTTTAACGTGAATATATTTAGAAATTAAAAACTAGCCACTGATAAAACTTGATGTGTGTGTGTGTGTGTGTGTGTGTGTGTGTGTGTGTGTGTGTGTGTGTGTGTGTGTGTGTGTGTGTGTGTGTGTGTGTGTGTGTGTGCTTGTGTGCGGGGGTATGCGTAGCGGCTATCCCATTGCTGGCCTTCAGTTGCCCTCAGTCTAAATCTATTTCCTTGGTTTGTATTATCATGTGATCTGCGCTTTTCCTCTCTTGCCTGACAGTTGTTCTGAAAGTTGTCTTCATATTATAAAAGTTAACCGTTGGCTGGATCCTCACTTTAACATATATTTAACTTCACGAAAAAAAAGAAAAAAAAAAAAGAGGCAATTTTATTTGCCTTTTCTTTAAGGTATTAAAAAAGTGGTAGTCTGTTAGATTGTTAATGTACTTTAATGCTCCCTGTCCCAGCCGAAATGTTCTGGGTTTGAACCCCAATACCTACATACCTACATATTTCCCAGCCAAGATGCCTTCATAATAAACGTATTCATAATAAAAGTGTTGAAATGGCTTTGTTTAAAAGTGTCTGATTAATAACTTAATAGTGAGAAAATAGCTTCACTGTTCTCCACGTTTGGCTGCCAGGTGCCTAAGCGCTTGGTCACCATTCCAATCAGTTAAGGAGAAGTACTGAAGTTATGCTTCTGTTTACTGTTCTCAATTAATCTGCCCTCCCCTTGGGCTTGGGCCAAGAGGTTGGCAGTAATATGCATTGCACTACCAACTTCCACAGCTGAAGTTCACAGTGCAGCGTTTCTCGAGTTGGTCAAAAAGTCAGGGGAACGGATCACAGTGGTCCAAGAAAAGGGTTGAGGGTTGACCGACCATACTGAAAGGCACATCATGAATTGGGCCTTTCTCCAAGGCCTCCTGAACGGAGTCAACAAGTACTCCACCGTCTTCGGCCGCATATGGCTCTCCGTGGTGTTCATCTTCAGGCTCATGGTTTTCGTTGTGGCTGCTGAGAAGGTGTGGGGCGACGACCAGAAGGATTTCGACTGCAACACGAGGCAGCCCGGCTGCCACAACGTCTGCTACGACAACTTCTTCCCCATCTCCCACACCCGCCTCTGGGCTCTGCAGCTCATCTTCGTCACATGCCCATCATTGCTGGTCGTGCTGCATGTGGCCTACCGGGAGGAGCGCGAGCGCAAACACCGGCTGAAGTACGGCGAGGACTGCAAGCCGCTCTACGACAACACGGGAAAGAAGCGCGGAGGTCTGTGGTGGACCTACTTCCTCAGCTTGCTGTTCAAGATGCTGGTGGAGGCCGTGTTTGTCTTCCTGCTCTTCTACATTTACGAAGCCCCCTTCTTCCCGCCGCTTGTCAAATGTGATGAATCCCCGTGTCCCAACGTGGTGGACTGCTACATCGCCAGGTGAGCCATAGTTCCTCTTTTGAGACACTTTTCTGGCACTTTTGTCTTCAAAACCCAAGTGCCAAATTTTTGCAACTCTCCTTCAATGGTTTGTGAAACCCATGACCATGAGTGCTGGATTAGGGGAAAATATTCAGGTTGTCCACAAGGATTGTTTTTAAAACACAGTGCTATTCCATTTTGATATCCTATTACAGTATGGCTGGATGTTAATGTTATTATCTCATAGTAGTGTAAGTGTCCTATATTAGGAATGGCGTTTAAGTCTTATAGTATTGTCTTTTAACTATATTGTAAATGGTCCCTATCTGTACCAGTGACGCAGAAGTGTATGTGTATTTGGACCTGAACTTATCACCAAACCTACTTATCCTTGTAACCGGAACTTTCTGTGTTGCCCTACAGACCTACAGAGAAGAAGGTCTTCACCGTGTTCATGGTGGTGACCAGCTTTGTGTGCATTCTGCTCACTATTTGCGAGGTATTTTATCTCTGTGGTAAGAGGTTCTGGGAGTGCTGTCGTGAACAACAGCACTCCGGTCGACACAACGGCAACTCCTTCGTCATTGCCAAAATCCCCCAGACCAGAAGTGTTAACTCCGTCTACAAAGAGCCTCTCACATCAGAGAAGATGAAGATGGTGGATGGTAAAGGCCCAACGACTCCGGAGAGTTCTGCACCGGCGTACAGTCTGGCCATCTCTTGAACAACATACAATTGTAAAAAATAATTAAACCAAAAAGGTTTGAATAGATGATGGAAGGGTCATGTTAGAGAGGATGTTTTTTCTTATACAGTACATATTTTGTTAGCCTGGCAACATGACAATGTGCACGTTTACTGAAAGCAATTGCAATATGAAGAAAACTAATTGTATTACTAGCAATAATTCAACTATTTAATGGTGGCTCTTTGGTTTTGGAAAAGTTGAACAAAACAACTTTTCCAAAAAGGGTTTACAATATCTGTTTTCTTTAAGTACAGAAGGTCCCCCAATTTTATCCAAATAAGTTTTTATATTATATATATATATATATATTTGATGCTTGTATTATTTATTTGTAACATACCTGATTATGGTTGCACAATAAAACGTTTCAAATAAAAGCAGATGCTTGATAAACCTACAGCTGAAACTGTGATTATTTTAACGGAAACCAGAGGGCTGGCCATGAAGTCATATGTTAGAAATGTTTATCATAAAATTTAAAGGAAGTAAAAAAAGGAAGTGCACTGAATTCTTTTTCATTTACTGTTGACATGTGGGATATCTTTACATCTTTTTTTCTTCTCTTTATTTTAACTAGAAGGTCCCTTATGGTTAAAATCAATTTTTTCAAGACCTGGCCAAGGTAGCAGACCAGTACAAGTACAAATATACAAAATATACAATAGAGCAGGTAGAATAAGACACGGAACAACTAAGGATAAATGAACAAGGGACAACAGATCCATACTACAAAAAAACTCTCCCAGGGAAACAAAATAATTAAGCTTTAGTGTGTTCTGTGTATTCCATGACCAGAGCTTTAGTGTGTTTTAGATATTCCATGACCAGGACGCAACCTTTTAGAAAGTTGCCCTACCAAATTCAAAGGAAATCCTGGGTATCTAGCAATGTCTGAAAGTATGCTGATGGAGATTTCTGCACCTGCAACACTGAATGACCACTCCTATTTTTTAAGAGGTTAATCAAGTGCATCCTGCATTCCGAGATACCCTTCTCTTTCAAAGTTTTCAATCATTATCTCGAGTTGATAAAGAAATTACAGGCATCATTTGGCGTTAAAGCAATACACTTGCACTCAAGAACAATGGCGCTGCCGCTGACTGGACATTACTCATGGACGAAACTAACTTCATATCGCAGTTCTATGCCCAGTATCAGGACTGTTGATCAAACACATGTTAGGTGGTTGCCCTTTCTATTGTTAACTTATCAAAAAGCATTGTACAATAGGAATAGATTAATATTAAACATACCTAATTGAGCCGATAAGGTATCACCTGCAAGGGAATGAGAACATGACGATACAAGCTGTAGCTCTAATCAATCCTAAAAACTGTTCAAAACAGTGCTACAATGTATTCTGTTGTGCAGATGCCAAAAAAACGAAATCATGCCGCCTCATAGTTTATATCTTTTGTTGAACCAAATTTCTGAGTCATTCAACAAATTTCAGTGTTTGTATAAGCAGATCTTAACCATGTTATATATTCACATATCAGTCAAAGATTAATAGCAGATTTTCTTCGTATTCATATTTCAGTATCAGTGAGTAATAACTGTTTTTCAGTCGAGTGATTGTTGTAGAATCCTCAGACTGAGGGAGAGAAACAGAAATAGATTGAAACAAGTACCTAGAGAACATTTAACAAGACCCATTAGTATAGCGAAGAATTGGAATTGATCCAAGACACACTGGACACACCTTCCACAGACTGGGGCCAAGTGCTCCCTGCACTACTGGGACCAGTCCAATTGGAGACGCGGAGTGATTCAAATTACCTTTCAGCTAACTGGAACTAAAGTGGACCCTCTTAGATAGGAGTCAGAACACCATGGGCCAAGCGTAGGTCCTGCAGTCTGAAGGTAAAGTTAATGTATTCTTCAGCTTTGAGTAGGTTGTTTCAGATATAATGTTGTTGTCTTGTGTGCTAAAGGCCTATGTCTCACCAATGTATCTCGTTTAACTATGAGCCTAACACAACCTTCTTAAAAGCACTTTTTTGAAAAACAAAAGCTGGGCTAAACGAGTTAGCCACTCACTGTTAGTTGAAACACATACAAAATAAAATTGTAATTGATAAGTGAGTAAGTAGTGTGTCTTTAATGTGTTTTTTTGTTTTTGTTTTTTTTGTTTTTACAAGATATCTTTCATTCTCTCTCCTAATTGTTGTTTATTGTTTATAACTCCTCAAAGGTTTCCAAGACGAAAAAATAAGTAGCCTACCCATCCTGACTTACAACTAAAAGGGAACACTTCCAGGCTCAAGAAGCATGGATTGGAAGAGCCTTGAGGGTCTGCTCAGTGGGGCCAACAAGTACTCCACCATCTTCGGGCGCATCTGGCTGTCGATCGTCTTCGTCTTCCGGGTGATGGTGTTCGTGGTGGCGGCAGAGCGCGTGTGGAGCGACGACCAGGCCAACTTTGACTGCGACACCCGGCAGCCCGGCTGCAAAAATGTCTGCTACAACCACTTCTTCCCGGTCTCCCACATCCGCCTTTGGTCCCTTCAGCTCATCTTCGTCACGTGCCCGTCCTTCTTGGTGGTTCTGCACGTGGCGTACCGCGAGGAGCGCGAGCGTAAGTACCGCATCAAGCACGGCGAGCAGGCGCGTCTCTATGACAACACGGGACAGAAGCACGGGGGGCTGTGGTGGACCTACCTGTTGAGCCTCTTCTTCAAGACGGCCATCGAGCTGGGGTTCCTCTACCTCCTCCACCTCATGTACGACAGCTTCAAGCTCCCCAGGCGCGTCAAGTGCGGCGTCAGCCCCTGTCCCAACGTGGTGGACTGCTACGTGGCCAGACCCACCGAGAAGACAGTGTTCACCTACTTCATGGTGGCCGCGTCCATGGTGTGCGTGGTCCTGAACCTGTGCGAGATATTCTATTTGATCACCGTGCGCCTGTTGACGATGAAGCGCCAGGGTAGGCCTACAGTCCGCACGGCTTCGAAGAGGATCATCTCTGAAAATAAGGATTTGATGTAAAAAATTGGTTTTGATCATTTGTATTGGTTTGGGGGATAAAAAAAGAAAAGACTGCATGACATGCGAAGACCTATATGGTCTACACACGCCTACTGATGATTGTCTTTTACAGTGTCAAGATTTCGATATTTCAATTGTCATATCACAGAATATAGGCTACGTACAGTATGCATGTGGCAAGGTCTATGAATAACTGTATTCCATGTTCTGGTATTCTAATTTAAACTAAGGGCACTGTTTTAATGGAATATAATTAAAACAAGGTGCATTGATTTAATGTGTGTTATGTCAGCCCTTGCCACTTCAATGCTCAAAAATCCGATTTCTATTCGCTGTAAACTTCTAGCTGAAAATAAAACCAAACATAAATTGTAATGTTTTGAATATCAACACCTCATTAGTGCCTTTCTTAGCGTCGGTGACCCGCCAGGGATATGGATGCCTTTATTTGTAGGATAATAACGTCCGCTAGGTGGCGACATAGAAAAGCTAAAAGACAACAGGGTTACATCAACGTCTTCTCTCACTGTTGGACTGTATTCAGCATCAAAGAATCGCTCAAGAAATTATCCAGCCCTCTTCTTTTATTGCCTCTTCCCATATTTCGTCATACTATAATGTATATCAGGCCTATGCATTGGGTTGTCATGATACATACACCTTTCCCCATTTATTCAGCTTATCTCTTTAAGATTAATTAAAAATACTTACGAACGAATTAAAGCAGCTTGACCTCTAGGTGTTTTATGCATGCTTTCTTTATATTATTCGACCTGAGTGACATTGGCATCCTTACCCCAATGTTGGTTAGATCAAATGGGAGGAGCGTCATTTAGTAAACAGACGCACCTGGCCTCGTTATGACGCCGACTGTTCGCTCATGCAGAGGCTACACTTGTTGTCTCCTTTATACAGCAAAAGTCGTGAGAAACCACAGCGCTATTTTATGCTGGACGGATGAAACCCAACAGGATGGAGGTGAAAGGTAAATCCTACATTAATCACATAGGCCTATTGGTTCTTATCGGGAAGGAGCAGTCATTTGCTTTGGGTGGAGCGATGGGTACACGCGGGTTTGATGAACGTGGATTTGATAGACGAACTTCTTGTTTATGAACGTCAAGGGATAATATGTATCGTCTTCCAACATACGATGGATACAATTTTGGTAATTATTTTGATTTGTTTCACTATTGGCATAGTTTTGAAAGTGTCGTGAAATTGCCTTGTTATTTATAAAACAATCACTCATCTACCTATTCTTTTTTAAAGTATTTTCATTTTACAAACTTTTAAAATGATCCCCTGCGTGAAAATCGTATGATATATGATAAAATATGAAGATGACACCAATATAACAGACCATGGTGACACCAAATGTAACACATTCCGAACCATTACGACTACTCATTCTGTAGTAGGCTTACATCATTGAAAATGCACAGCAGAGCAGGACTTCGACCTAAATACCAGGTTAATCATTCATTTCCATGACATCTAGGCTGTGGATTTGACCTGCCTCTCGGATTCCGATCGATAAACCAAAAAAAGACAGATCAGCTGTGTGTGTGTGTGTGTGTGTGTGTGTGTGTGTGTGTGTGTGTGTGTGTGTGTGTGTGTGTGTGTGTGTGTGTGTGTGTGTGTGTGTGTGTGTGTGTGTGTGTGTGTGTGTGACAAAACACAGATTCCCAATGAGTCTTACTTTCATGGGATTACACACTGATAAAAAAATACCCAAGAGTATTGCATTACATTAATATTTTGTCTGTTATGCCACCAAATGATACACACTGCCCCTTTCAAAATAAACTCATTCATTTTCATCCCACACTTTTTTAGCAAATGTCTACAGATATATTGCATGCGTCGGAAAAACCAAAAGCTATAGGGTGTAGTTATCAACTCTTCCACAAACATTAGTATTTAAAATGTATGTCATGTAGACTTTCTTTCTTTTTTACGCAAGTTTTAGTTTCTTATAATCTTTCTGACTTATCTCTACCACTTCCTACCTTCATCTACATATTCCTCCTCACCCCTTGTTTCTGCAAGGATTATTTTCTGTGGTATTTCCTAACAATGATAGGCATGCATTGTGCCAGTCTGGAGGACCCCAAGGCTCTGATGAGGATGGGCCTGAGCGTTATTCTGATCGGCCACGTCAACTTCCTGTTGGGAGCACTGGTGCATGGCGTGGTGCTCCGCCACATCAACCTCCACAAGCAGGCCCGCGCCATGGAGTACTCCATCTCCAACGTCATGGCCCTGAGTGCCGGGCTTGTGGTGAGCCTGCCGGATGAGCCTTGTGTGTTCTCACATGTTCCCGCTCTTTTTGACTCCGCAGTGCTAGGCGGAGGGAGTGTCATGATTTATAACGTTATCCCTGTCTACCGCATTGCAATCTCTGTTCACCTACTTCCTATGACCGGTTAACAGTCACAATAGCGAGAAGAATTAGAACAAAAACAAGGGTTAGAGTTTTGGATGAATTCGTGACTGTGTCTTTGTCTTTGTAATACTCAACGAAATACAGTTTGGCACCCTCTAGCAGCAGTTAGTATTTGAATGTCTAAATGACAAAAACACAATAAGACAATGAAGACCAAATGACAGAAATGGTTAAAAAGAATAATGATTATATATTGAACGAAAAATCATCCCTGTACATATTGTGCCCATCAAGTCCAATCTGTTATATGTGTGTGGAGGGGCGGGGCGGGCAGGGTTGTGGGTGTTGGAAGCTACTGCTCCTGGTGTAGAGTTGTCCTTAGTGCTATGTTAGGGGGATGGGGAGGGGCGGGGCAGAGGGTGTGATGGAGGCTCCTGCTATTAGGGAAAACTGTTCCTCAGTCTTGTGGTGCGGGCCCGCAGTGTACCTCTTCCCTGATGTTAGGGGGTCAAACAAGGTGTGTTCAGGGTGAGTTATATCTGTGCTTATTGATTGCTTATTGCCTTCCTCTTCAGGCGGTCACCACACACACAGAGTCCAGGTCTGGGAGCTCAGCACCTTTTTGATTTTTTTTGCTGACCTAACCTCCAAGTCCAACAAACCACACACTGCAGCCTTGGCAAAGGAATTTGCGAAAGGGTATCCGAAACATGTAACAGAAACGTTTATAGCTCTATCTGAAATCCTTCCCTCTCTCTCGCCAGCAAGGCAGATTGAAAAACGGGTGGTTTGACGTTGTTTTGCAATCATGGTGAGAGAGAGGACTTCTAAATGAGCGATATCCATTTATGTTACATGGGTTTAGTAGCAGGAGATTAGAGAGGGAGGAACTTCAAAAGTAGCGATATCCGTTTCTCTTGCGGAATATAAACCGTTATGTTTCGGAAATTGCTTTGGCAAAAAAATACCATTTATTCTCCTTGTCTTCGTTGATCTTCTACTCGTCTTGTTCTTATTCTTCTTGCTCCCGGGACTTTTAACACAGCTCATAAGTAGTAAAGGAATAGAACATCTGTTACTGTTCATTGTCAAGTGTTGTCGCTTTTGAATATATTTGTCATATTTAGAACTGTATAAAATATTGAATTGCATATTTCATGCAGAACAAAATTACCATTTCAATTTCTTCTATGAAACCCTTACAAAAAAGATCAGTCCCCTAAGCAACAAAAAAGAGTTTTTGTATTACAAATTCAACTCTGAGCTGAAAGTAATTGGACTCTTAGTCGTTACCTGCTACATTAAGTAATTCTTGTAAATGTTACAATGTTTCCAAAATCCATGACACCGTTCTCAGCCAGCACACTGAATCGAAACATTAATAATTTTTTTCACCACATTGCGTTTATAAAGAGTCCCAGCATGAATGCGGTTTCATTGTGTCTTCACACTTTGTCCCCTGTCTCCAGGCCATCATCGTTGGAATTCTAGCGATCATTCTGTCGAAGAACAAGAGCGACAGGAAACTGGTTGGTATTTGATTTATGCATATCTTTATTCAGTCATTATAATGATAAACAGAACTGTTGGAGAACCAGTTTTGACAGCAGACCCTGGTCTTCCTGTTGCCTTTTTAAAACGGCTGAAGCCAGGACCAGCAAATAATCAAGATCTGAAACGCACCTAATGTCTTGAGGCTCAGCATGCCTCTGGGTGCGGTCATTTCGAGCGGGATATGATCCCTAGTAGATCCCTTAATACAATATTAAACCAGCCCGTGCTGTAGAGCTGGAATGGTCTCTCTTCCTTTCCGCTCTCTGTTCCTTATGCGTTGTTTGGTCTTGGAGAGCGGAGGCATTGAGAATAATGAATGAAAGCCCCTCCCAGGTAGTTTCTGTTCATTGTTTCGCTGCCTATATTCAGGATGCCGGCTCCGGTGAAAACCTGATAGTGTGTCTAACCTGTCGTAGCCGGTTAGTTACCCTGCCCAGTGATACACAAGGTGTGAAGAAAATATGATTGGGGTACTATTGCTGTATTGTCTACAGCTGACACATCATTGATCTCAGGCTGGTCACTGATGATTAATATCCTCTGACACATTCTTCTTCCATTATCTTTTTATTATAATCTGTTATTATCATTAATCTTAAGGAAATGAATCACTATTTGTCAATAAAATATAACAGCGAAACTATTATTGTGTGTGTGTGTGTGTGTGTGTGTGTGTGTGTGTGTGTGTGTGTGTGTGTGTGTGTGTGTGTGTGTGTGTGTGTGTGTGTGTGTGTGTGTGTGTGTGTGTGTGTGTGTGTGTGTGTGTGTGTGTGTGTTCCTCCCCACCAGACATGGGCGCTGTTCGCCCTCAGCCTCTTGTCGTCTCTGATGGGGGCGGCGGCGGCCGTGGGCCTGCTGCTCTCCGTGGTGAGAGCCATTGTCCATGGTGGGCGGAGCCTGCTGACCCACTGCCGCTTCCCCGACGCTATTGGCTACTCCAGCATCACCAACGAGTGCCCCTTTGACCCCACACGCATCTACGTAAGTGTGTGTGCGTGTAACAATTACAGCTTTATTTGGTACCCACACCATATTTTAAGTTGTCTTTCTTTTTACACAATTTTCACAATGATTACATTTTAAGTTCTAGAAACAATCATAAAATGTTCTTAACATTATGTAGTGGAGAGCAGGGCATTTTTTGAAAATACTTTTTAGTTAGACTTTATATTCAAGGGAAATTAATGTCTCTGCTAAGATTACACGTATACATATTTCTGGAACATTCCAGTCTGTAACAATTCAACAGTACATAACCCAAGTCAAATGTTACAACCTACCTACCCCACAGGCTGGGTTAGTTATACCCAAAGTAGTACTAGATCAAACTCTTCTTGTGGTGGTTTAAAAGTCGATGCAGACTTGCATATACATTTACATTTAGCAGACTTAAAACTTTTGATACAATTCACACATATATTACCCAAATAATATTAGATTTTTTATTACATTTGGTTTGGTTATATCTCATATTGGCGAAAAACGACCGTAGGTTCAACATCATATGCTGATTTTATTTATTGAACTTGCCCTGCTTGGTGGACAGAACATGTTTGCTTTGCTATTTTTAAGAGCTGCCATGCCAAATCCAAACGATGCTACCTCATAGTAAACCAAATGGTGACTCAAATGGTATGCACTTGGATTTGAAGACATATACTGACAACACGTTAACTTTCAGGTGGGTAAAACCCCCTTTGTATCTCCATCCATTCTGCTTCAGTTCCCATGGCATTTGGCTCAAACAAGGAATAGCACACAGTGGTGATTTAACACAAGCTGAAGCGCTTAGCCCACTAGAACAAAGGTCAACGTTAAATTGAACACCGCGTTAAGATATCCCCCATGCACCCAAAAATACAATCTCCTCATGTGTGAGTGGACGTCATTGGTGGCTCCGTGGCCAGCACCATGTTAATAATGAAGCCATGAAATTGGCAGAAGGGCTCTAAGATCATCTGCTGCCAAAAGTGTTGCTGTCGTTGGTAGCTGCTGGCGTCCACCCACAGCTGTCCTCCTCCGTCCCTCCCACCCCCAGAGCACCACTCTCATCCTTTGGGCGCCCCTCATCGTCACGTGCCTGGTCCAGCTGGTGTTCTGCTCCCAGTGCTTCGCCGCCTGCGTCTCCTTCCTGGGCCTGACCTGCTGCCCCGGACCCCCAGCAGACCGTCACCGGGTGGTGAGGCACGCACACACGAGCGCACGTGCGCACACGCACAGTGTGTGGGTGTAGAACTCGCACACGTGTGGGTAGAAACTCACACGCACTGTTGTGTAGGACTCGCTCACGGTCACGATGACGGTGCAGTGCACAATGTCTGAGATGAGGTGCTGCAATCCACACTAGAAGCGGTCCGGACACGTTCCGGCTGAGATATGGTCAGCGACATCACAGGACAGGACACACTGTTTTTCCGCCTCGAGGATCACCAATACATCATCCATATTTCAGCCGTTGACTCCTGACTGAACTCCGGACTGACTTTTTGTAACGTTAATGTATCAATCGGCGGGAAGTGTAAACTCATGAATATTCATAGACTATGCTACATGATAATGTTGGACAACGGGTAGGCTTTTAGCTTAAAATGACTAATGCTGTGTTTCTGTGAGCCTGTAGCAAATTCTGTGAGCCTGTAGCAAATCCTACGTCGTAATTGTTGTAGTATTCAACCATAAGCAAGGTGCCACTGATTAGCTATTGATACCATAGATAGACTGTATAATATTACCCTGTTAGTGAATTGAATAGGGGTTGATGTGAGCTCATGAATATTCATGATCAATGTAAACTGATTGGCTGTAGAAGTGTTCTGAGACAAGGCTGCCAACCAGCAACCTTCGAAAATAGAAGAGGCAAGTATCGTTAACATAGTGCCAGTTTGGGGACCGTTCTGTGCCGTGCCGTGACCGTAGCCAGTCGAATAGCCTACAATGACTAGAATGGTCTCTATTGTCTGCGGCAATACAAATAAATAAAAATGTTTTACTGCTTTGAGGCTTCTGAGACGGATCTGGTGGAAATTGGCCTTTAAAGCATTGGACTAGTGAAGTGTCACAAAATGTTGAGATGGGTTTTATATCCCTGATATTTGTGTGCGAGTATGCTGGGGCAGCATGGATTATTATTATTATCATTTCTGTTTGTCTCTGCAATTTATTTTTTATCCCTTGTTGGATAAATTGCACCAATCAAATTGGGGAAAAAAAGTGTGTGTGTGTGTGTCATCCTTGAAAAGCCACTTAGGTAATGAAGGTGCTTCGGCCCGGGTACTTTGCAACCAACTGCAGGCTTCCTATTATTTATTGAAACACTTAAGGTAGGCTTGTCATTCCAACCTTCACGTCCTCGTACGCCCCCTCCCCTCTGCCTGCGTTCCAGATCGATGCGGGACGAACTGAGGAGCTGCCCGCCGCCGCCGCCGCCGCCGCCGCGCCGCCCCGCTACACCCCGCACCCACGCTACGCCCCGCCTCCGAGGCGACCACAACAACAACAACAACAACAACAACCAACACAACAACAGCATCGGCCGCAGAATTATATGGCGCCGCAGTTTCGCAGCCTTCCTCCGACAGAGAGGCAGCGCGGGCCCCCCCGCAGAGCGAGGCCGGAGGAGCGGGGGGTCGGGGGGGGCCCGCGGGGCCCCGAGCAGCACCGGCTCCTGGACAGGGCCACCCTGGACCGATCCAGCTTCTGGGTCTAGCTTCTTTTTCTTTTAGAGGCCAGTTTGGGAGCACTCCAACGGCTGTCAAAATGGCCCATAGGTGCAAGTGCAGTGGAAAGGAGGTGCAGAGGGTGGACCTGAACCCCACCCTGAGATTGAGTCGTGGTCCGTAGCGACGGCCGACCTGGAGCCGTTCCAATGTATCTTGTTGACTGTCGCAGTATGACGGTCTTCAAAATGTGCGAACTCTGACCTTTAGACAGTTGGCACGTCAACATGTTTACTTTAAAGTTCAACGCACTTTGAGGTGTGTGTGTGTGTGTGTGTGTGTGTGTGTGTGTGTGTGTGTGTTTTTTTAAACTTAAAAGCTGTTTTTTTAATTTTCCTTGGTAATCATTAGGACAATTTTATGGACTAAGGACTGCTCAGTTAGAAACTGCTTTTTTTTTCATCCGTACAGTATTATTGTGAGGTCTTTGTTCATATTTATTACCGAATAAACATACATGATCGCCTACTTTTCTTCAGTGACTTCGCCTAAACTTCTCTTCTTGATCATTTCTCTTCTTGATAATTTCAGCATTGTCTACACAGACACTTCTTTTCATTTGATCTTGTACAGTGCAAAATGTGATGGTTGGCGGTGGCCAGAGAGGACTGACTAGTCACAGACAGAATGAGGTGAGTGTTGCTGTGAACTGGGCTGACTAGTTATATACACACACGTGTTCACACTCTGATTGGCTGACAGGTTGTGGTTATCAGAGGCACCTTTTACAGTGCACTGCTGCCACCCAGCTCCTGTCAGCATCTTGTTAATAATGTACTGTGGCACAACCTTGACAGCAGGGGGAGCGGCATCACAGATCGTCACTGTCACGTTTCACCTCATTCATCTGGCCCCTGCAGGCACACTTTACCCAAGCTAAATTTAAACTTCTATAGCATGAGCGTTTTTTATATCTTTCGTTTTTACTTTAAGAAATGGGAATTTCTTCTAACTGTAAAAATAACAACACCTTTACGGCCATTGTTTCATATTTATTTTTCTTTATGTAGCGTACTCATTTATTTAACTAACAAATGATCAAAATACAATTTTATTACTAACTGCTCGTCAGTTTTTCGCTCGTCAACAGTACAGTAAATACATTTTGAAAAAACACCCACGCATTTTATCTTTGAAACACATCAGGTATATTTTGTCCAACAGAACAACCATGACATCCTCATGTGTGGTTTTCATGCAACAGAAGAAAGGAAGTAAGGTACAGGGATAAAGAAGGCTGTTATCCAACACTAGGTACCAGAGGCTGCGAGAATAGAAAATATTCAGTAAATAGGCGAAAGGCAGAACTGTTGTTCCTAATCCTGCCAGCAGAGGAGAGTGACACTACGTGGATCTCAAAAGCAAAGGTATAACTGGCAGGAAGCTCAATCCGGTCCGAGTCGGTACAACAATCTGCATCTTCGATTTCTATTCGGGTCGCTACAACTAGCAGGTTGAAAACACCTTTACCCGACAACATACGCGGAGCAAATGGGTAACGATAGCATTTATTACATTAAATAAAATCGCCTCATTAAACTCCTTAGTCAGCAGCCGGACGCTGGTGAATAGGGGTCGTCATAAGACCAACACAGGTGTCTCTCAAAACACTAATTATAAACTACTTCTATGAACCATGGCCCGGGTAGAGGACTAAACTAGTGAGGATAAGTCTTCTACGAGGGGCAAGGAGCAGTTCCACAATGAGTGTTATAAGGTGCACCTGTGTAATCCTAGGAAAACACCTCCTGTGGAAAGGGTCTATTATGCCAGGCCTACAAAAAGGCTACAGGGAAGTGACGTAGGAGCCCTTATCAAGTTCTGTCTGTCAGTGGAAAGCGAGGGGTTGTGGTTTTCTCTGCCCCAAAGCATAACATGTTATCGTTTTCAGTGCCTGGTACAGTGCTTAAGATAATGCAGAGCTAGAAAGAGAAAACAGCTGTGCAGTAGCTGTTTTTTGTCTTTGTTCTTCTTCATTTTTGTCAAAGGATCATGCAGTTGTGAGAAGTTACAACTAATTTAGTTTACTACTCAAATAACTTTAAAATACTTACAAATCAAGAAACAATACAACATGATAATACTGTAAAAGTCAGCCTTGAGCATTCAGTGCATATTCACATGCGTACACACAGACACACAATTTTAAACACAACCATACTTTACAAACACACAGCTCAAATGATATGTGCTACTGATCAAATGCATTACGGAATCTCCTGATACATTTTTCTCCCCAAAAAATCCTCACCTTTCTAACAATACTGACATGTGATACATCAGCCACATTTTGACAATTTCATGAATGAAAAAGAATTCAGTCTTTCCCTCTTTGTCAATCGTTTCCTGTTGTCAGAGAACTGAGATATGGTCACCTTAAAGAAAAATATCTATGCCAAAACCTAATAATGAAAACAAAAACAAATAAATAAAAGGACGAAAATTAAACAGTACAAATAATAGTAAAAAAACAGCAACATAAAACCACAAATAAATGTACTTAAATATTAATCAACATCCCTTAAAAACTTTCCAATGGGATCTTCAGGCCCTCTTTTCCTCGTTGAAAGATCATTCAGCTGGAAAATCCAATCTTCTCCCGGGTAAGGGGAATGCAGTTACGAGCTGCACTCGGAAAACTATGCTACATACCACTGCCATATTTATGCCACACATCTTTTGTTATTTTTAATAAAATGTTTGGATTCATGGATCCAAAAGTGGCAAGGAAAGGCTTGCCTTGGAAGATAAAACAGCATTGTGTGTGTATTGTAAACACCTATTGGGCCATGTATTGGCATATTCCCCAGAAGCAAAGAAATCTAACTAAAAATATAAACAACAGATTTTGTATCCTGTGTTTGCCAGTGGACTTTGCCTGGAATGGCGGTATAGTGAAAAAGAAGTGTGACGGGGGGAGAGAGAGACAGACAGCATGAAAAAAATGAATGCGGGACTAAAGGGAGAGAGGGAGAGATGGAGGACGAGAGACCATAGCATGCCTCAGTAACTGTCCATGTCCTTTTCTTAAGTTGCCTTATGTTGCACGGAAACGCAAATCCCAATATTTCCTTAAGTAAACCGATACATATATATGTATATATATATAATTTCTTCCTCTGTCTTGTACATTACAAAAAGAGATCAAAAAGAAACAAGAACCCATCATGCATTGATTAGTGACTGTTTCCATAGCAACGAGATGGGGCTGGGCAGAGGGGTTTTGGGTGGGGGGCAGGCTGGGCTGGATTGCTTGGGGATTGGGTTGGGGGGGGCGGCAGGGGGGGGGGGGTGCTTCTGAAGTGGCCTCAGAACTGAGAGGCTGAGCTGGGGTCGCACTGCAATAGCCGGACGATGGAGGGGTCGCTTTTGGCACCTTTGATGAACTCTTCAAGAGACAATTTACCTGGAGATAGAGAGAGAGAGGGGGCGAAAGGGAAAAGAGACAGACAACTTAAGCATGTGGGGGGATCCATCCTGGCTGGCTAGATGTAGCGACCCATCCCCCTCTCCTTCCTCCTGCATCCGTCACCCCCCCTTCATGGCCCCACTGGCGCTCACCGTCGTTGTTGAGGTCCATCTGTCTGAAGATCTTGTCTGTCCTCTTCTCTGGCGTAGACTCGTCCTCTGGCATCTTCATCACGGAGGACACCATTTTGTAGATCGCCTAAGACAGCGGAAAAAAAATTGTGAGAGTCGTCGGGCAAGAAGAGTGCAAGCCAGCCCCGCGGGGACGCCCGGCCGGAAGGGTTTGTTCTGATGCCCTCTCTGTGAAGATGTGTTGTAGAACGACTGTGTAAAGGAAAGGCTGCCTGTTGGCGGTTCGATAACCAAGCGATATTTCCTTTGTTTTACAACTCCCTTCTTCGAGTCTCCCTCATCGACGAGAGAATCCTCTCGGGCAGCGGGAAACGGCAGGGCGGCGGTGGCGGTATCCGCAATCGATCCACCTCCGCTCTAACAGCCATCATCTCCCTCAACCCCACACTCACTCAGCCCGCCCATCACCCTCCTGAGGCCCAGTCCTGATGGTTTCAGTAACGGTCCGATAGCCTTCGCCAGCCCGCCCCCTGCCCTTCTGGGAGAGGGGCGGGGGTCCCAAATGCATGGAAGGAGCAAAGGGAAGAGAGGGATGAGGGCCATCTGGTTTTATTCTGTTTTTGAGTCTAACGTGCAGCAGTTTCGACTGGGGAGTGGAGACTTTGTCACACACACATGAGTTGATAAGGGAAGGAAAAATCACTTTGAATATAAATAAGTCACTGAATTAAAACATTGAATCTGTTCATGGAGTTCTTTTTGCATTTCAGTTGAAACCGACCCATTTCACACAAAGTGAGTGAGCAAATCATGCCATTCTAATATAATAGAGAACAACTGTAACCACTGTTTTTTGCCATTTGAGGGAAGCCAACTGTGGAGTTACGTTTAAAGAAGAGTCGACTGAAGTCTGTTTGTTGACTATTGATTTGAATATTTGAATATATATAACAGGCACCCCATCTAAATTATTTTAACATTTACATTTATATCCATATCTACCTCTAAATTGACAGGACCTAAAAAATTTGATTGTTGACTGTTGAGAACTCCTGACGTCATTTAGCAAGCTTTTCCGAAACAATGGATAAATTATCCAGTATTTTTGGATTAATTTATCAACTACATTGATAAAGCTTGATAGAAGTGAACACGTTTATAAAAAGGGGGGAAAAAATATCCCGTATTTAACACCCCTTTAATGTTTTTTTTTCATGTCCTTGCAATGCCCATTAGACCGCACAAATCTGAATCCAGTGTTTCCGTAACAGAGATACGTTTAACTCCCCCTTCTTCACCCCTCACCCCTTCCTCACCCTGCATGCAATCACACAATGAGTCTTCTCTCATCCACTGGTGCGTAACCTCAATGGGTTCCTGGATAATCCCAGTATTCTGCACACTCAGGGATAAACGTTGGTTAAATTTAACTCGCTAATCCGCCCGACACAGTGGCGAACACACAGCCAGGCGGCTACTACAGCCAGGCTCTGGCCCAGCGACCACGGGAGCGCCTCCAACTGTAGCCCTATTAATTATTTATTTTCATGGCCTGACAGGCCAGTGACCTAGTGTGTGATACAGTGAGTGTTTTGATGCAGACTGCAGTACATCGTGCTGCTGTATGCGATAACTCCAGAAGGGTGTATTTTTGGACGCTCTATTGAGTCGTTGATGAAGAATAACTTCTTTTTTTAGGACAGTAGTAAAGAATGTAGAAACGCACAGCTAGAAAATGTCATTTCCTGGAAGTGAAAGTCTGCCACGTTTTTCTCTCATGACAGACGGTTGAATAACTTATCATTATTTGTTGGGAGGTTGTTCTTGTCCTACAGCCCAATGACGTATGTAGATCTCCTTTTTTCCTGCCTCAAATGTGGAATTCTACCAATCTCGTTCTACCAATATTATAATAAATACCGTTAGGGCTGCACAATATATTTTTTCAGCATTCTTATTGCGATGTGAGCATGCACAATAGACTCATCGCAGGGCCCTGTGATGTTAAGTAAAGCTTATTAACGCCAACGCGTCATGTTACATATGGCCTTTTAAACCGGACTCTACAGTGCAAGCACTCAGTGCTTCACTCGCATTTGCAAGTAACAAATTAAAGGCGAGCGAAAAGTATAATGTTTGTCTATGTGTTTACGTCACAGGTTGCTTTAAAACAATCTGCACAGTCAATCATGAATGCGTGCTGCCAGGGGAACCACAAGCAGACTCCATACATTACCATGGTATTGAGCTAGGAGCGCAGAAGTTGATCAACAGTGAATAATGAAAAGAGCATAGCAAACTACACAGACATGTCTATTTCCACGTGGAAGCCAGCGAACGCCAGTGTTTGCTGTTGTGTAGGATGAGTTCCAGGCATCCCCTCCTGTATGGGGCATCTCTTATACCATCGACTGTGTATCATGCAAGCCATATTTATAAATAACGCACTATTATTACGCATAAACGTAGGTAATGCGTAATTACACCTAGGTAATTCGTTATTTTTAAGTCTTTGTCCCTAAGTCATTTGCATAAAAATAGTTGATGCATTAGTTATAACTGTTATGACGTTTGAAGGCAGCACAAATGTTTCCAAAGGCTAATAGACTTACTAAAGTCTCCTGCTGTTAATTACCATTTTTAACGTTTTAAGGTCATCTACAGGGCATCAACTGCACTGTAGATTACATCAACTGCACTTGACATCAATAGTTTGTAATGTTTTATGAGTATCAATGTCTATCAATTTGTATCATAACAATTTTCACAATAACCACACATCAGAATTGTTTTAATGTTCTACATAATTATCGTTATATAGCCGTATGTTTTTCAGAAAAAAAGGTTCCCACCCCTTGATAGACAAACTATAAGTTAGTTACCAGTTATTTTTTCCCATTATCGCGCAGCCCAGTAACCCATCTATTCCCTTGTCCTGAGTGCACACAAATCCATGATGCAGTTGTCATGGAATGACATTTTTTTGTTGTCATTCAGACAGCTATTCTTCACTTGTATCTGTTTCTTTTACAAACAAGGTCACGATGCACTTACATTTACATTTGTTACGCAATATTGATTGTATGCCTCGATTGTTCTCAGCCTCTCATGCTGCCAATTGTAGCGTCTGTTTCCTTACCAGTCTTGATCTTGATTTTGTTGATGTGGACTGGGATATTGGGAAATTAATTAGGTGCTGATGAGCTATTACCAGACTTGGAAATGGGCACTCCTTCTTCTGAGAAAGAAATTGAGTTTGGAGCATTTGAATATTGGGAAATTCAAAAAATGCCATTGTGGTTTTGATTTGTCTGACCTCTGTTTTTCTATAAATAAAAACACATATTTTGGGCTTGCAGTTTTCAAATATAAGTACCACCTCATATTTATTTACAAAATGTAATATTTTTAAAAACATGCGTTCAACTCTCTCTAATAGCCCTATCACCACCATCCTCCGCCTCCATGATTCTGGCTGAACAAGCTGTTTGGCTTTCCAATGGGGGTTAGCACAAATCTCTTTAATCTTGTCCCGATCCACTTTTAATAATTCAATTATTTATAAGGAGTGTAGAGTGTTTGAATGACTTTACTTGTAGGGCTACCCCGAAAACATAATGGTTTTCCAAACAAATATTTGAACATTCGTAGAAAGAACAAAGAAACTGAAGTTAATTCATAGTGCTTGTACTTCCCTGCCAGATTTGAACCGGCAGAGAAGACTATCAACAGATTTTCCTTTCAATTTCTGCCCTTCAAACGTGTTTGTTCGGAACCGGCCATTTGAGTGTCCTCCTGTTTTGCAGCATGCAGCTTTTTTCGAGAACCGGCTTTGTCCAAACAACTTCAAACTCAACAATGCACTTCCTTGGGGCTGCAGTCATAGATCCGCCAAGTGTGAAGTATATTAGATGAAAGGTTGTTGAGAAAATCTCGAGTTCGACACGGTTAGGGCAGAGTTTCAATGCAGCCTAAAAGTTCAAGAAGATAAACAGCTTCTATAGCATGAGAGCAGGCCTACTTCCAATAATCAGAATATTGGAATATTCAGGGTCTGCCAGAGTGACTTGGTTACCCAAAAATGTCCAATGACAATTAAATGTGCAACAGCATTCCGTCGAGATTCAGACTAGGATCCATCCATAACTCTACTTTGTAACCCACAACATCACCTCTGATCTAAATAAGTTGTTAACGGGATCGGTTTTCCTTCTCATGTCTCTCTGGCCGCGCCCTCACCTGTACGATCTCCAGCATTTCATCGCGGCTGATGTAGCCATTGCCATCCAGGTCGTACATGCTGAACGCCCACTTGAGCTTCTGCTCCAGCTTGCCACGTGACGTCACGCTCAGCGCGATGATGAACTCCCGGAAGTCTATCGTGCCGTCGGCGTTGGTGTCGAACGTGCGGAAGACGTGCTCGGCGAACTTGGAGGCGTCGCCGTACGGGAAGAAGTTGGCATAGATCTTCTTGAACTCCTCCACGTTGAGGTTGCCACTGGGGCAGTCCTTCAGGAAGCCCTGGTCGTGGAAGAAGAGAGGAGAGGAGGAGAGGAGAGGAGAGGAGGAGAGAAGAATGGAGAAGAGAGGAGAATGGAGGAGAGGAGAATGGAGAGGAGAATGGAAAAGAAGAGAAGAGAATGGAGGAGAGGAGAATGGAGAGGAGGACAGAGAGGAGAATGGAAGAGAGGAGGAGAGGAGAGGAGAATGGAGGAGAGGAGGAGGGGAGAGGAGAATGGAGGAGAGGAGGAGAGGAGAGGAGAATGGAAGAGAGGAGAATGGAGGAGAGGACAGAGAGGAGAATAGAAGAGAGGAGAATGGAGGAGAGGAGAAGAGGAGAATAGAAGAGAGGAGAATGGAGGAGAGGAGAAGAGGAGAATAGAAGAGAGGAGAATGGAGGCGGGGCAAAGCGAAGAGGAGAATAGAAGAGAGGAGATTGGAGGGGGAGTGAACGGAGGAGAGGAAGGTGAAGAGGTTTCGATAAAGCAGTAAATTACATGAACACATGACACTCAAGGACACGTGTCGTTTCAGAGCAATGTCTGAGCCTTCAGTAAAAGCTGAACCTTTTCTTACAGCGCTCTCCCCATGTCCGTGGTGTCGAGTGGTGACACTTAACGGGATTTTATCTTGACGTCTGATTAGTTACCCCACCTGCATTTTTTGTCTTAGGAGTGAAACGCTGGCTCAGCATATCCCAGCAAATGACGTGCAGCGAATGCGTATGGAAGTATTGCTTCTGGTGAACAGGATGAGGACGGCCCTTTCCCGGCCGGTTCGTCCCGGTTTGGACTCTTCCCACGCTGAACCCTGAACCGGCCGTGAGTGGTGCATGGCAACAATCGCCCCGCAAACATTGGCTTCCCAGCCTCTACCTCTGATGGATCTCTCACACTCCTACAGTGTCTCCTTGTTACCTCCGGTATAACCTGATCGGAGGTCCCTTCACCCCCTGGGTCCCAACGGGCTTAAAAAAGTAGTCAGATTGGTTCGATGCTTCCACATCTGCAGCTGCCGTGCGGCCTGACCCCAACAGCTGTTTCTATAGGTCTAATCCACAGAGCAAATCCGTGGAGGTATTAGTGACAGAAAGTGCCTGCAGATGTACAGGCGAACACACACACACACACACACACACACACACACACACACACACACACACACACACACACACACACACACACACACACACACACACACACACACACACACACACAAAAACACATAATAACAAATCCAACCTATAGCTGTATGCATTTTTACACCATGTGATCCAAAGAACATTCATACACTTTCATATACAGAAAAAATTACACACACAAGATAAACACACACACAAGGACGATTAAGTAATTCATCTGGCAGCACACAGACAGGGACCAAAACAAGCAACTTAATCAGGAACAGATTTTGGATGTAGAAATCTGGGGAGGGCCTTCGGCTGCGCGGCACTCGATGATGCTGCTAGCATACGGCGGCGCATCAGCCCCCCAGCTGGATTAGCAGGCTGCACGCTAACGCCGGGCCGCCGACAGACGGACCGGGGGGGGCGGCACTAGTCCTCTGTCAGGGCCTGGAAACGCGCCGATGTGCGGAGTAATGCAGAGGACGGGTTTGTTGACAATGTCACCCACATTCCTGTGCGTCACCAAGCCCCTGGCTGGTGGATCAGCAGCGCACTCGGCTTAATACTCATAGAACAAGTAATGAAAGGTAAACAAAATAAATGACCACGCTTTGCAAAGCGGTTTATACGTTCGTCAATGAAAGTGGCTGAAGCTGAGGCCGAGTCTGTGTATTAGTGGGAGGAGCCTGTGGTTTCCCTCCATTGCTTTCTCCCCCAGTGTGGGAGGAGTTCGGCATTCCTGCTACGCCGGAGCAGATCTTCTAGGGGGAGATGGCAGGCGTCCAGAAAGCCAACACTGAAAGGGGCAGGGTGACGCCTTGTCTCCTGTTCCGCTTGGAGATATTCTGCTCGCTACAGATTTGAGCTGGTGTTCTAGTACACTCAGGACTGTTAATCAACAATCAGAGTGGTGAGCCTCCCCCCCCCCCCCCCCCAGCCCCCACGTGCCCCTCTGCAGCGCTCACCTTGTACCACTCTTGCAGCTCGTGGTCGGAGAACTCCGTGTTCTCACGGAGGTCCTGGAGCATCTCTGGCCGCAGTTTGCTGTTCTGTTTCCCCATGGCCAATGACGGGACAGGATGCTCTCGGTGTCCGCGGCAACCCTAGCAGCTTCAGAACCAGTTCACAGGCAGCACCAGCCGGGATGGTGGTTCTGTTGTCGCCGATTTTCCTTTTGCGCTTTGGAAAAAAACCTGCTGATTGAAACAGGAAAGAGGAGGGGGGGGGGGGGGGGGGGGGGGTAGAGAGATGTCAGATGTCAGCCATTAAAGCTGACAGTACATGATTATCTGTGTTTGAGTGGCTGCAAGTACCTCACTCGACCTCACTTGAGGTCTACTTGCATAACCTGAGGTCACGTGTTCTTTTTGTGTCGCAGTTATTCTTTGTTTTTAGGTTTTATGAGGTCTTCTTAGTTGTTTTATGACGTATGGCCATAGTCCACAAATAAATATGTGAAGTTTTAAAATGACAAAAGACGCACTTCAGTAGTCCCTGAGGATTTGGAGACCTACATTACCTGTCTGTAGCGAACCTTTTGTTTATTACAGAGGCACTAGCTGTGCTCTGCGGGAATTTATCAACCATCTCGCAATCATTCAGAAATGTGTGGCGTGTCTGATGCGTCCTGTTGTTGTTTACAAGAAGTTTAATCGGTATTAGTTCAGCTGCCATGGCTTTTTATGATCCGTCAACAACCATTTAATTTATTTGGCAAACAAAGCATTACCTAAATAACTCCATTGTGTGTGTGTGTGTGTTTTTGGAGTGTGTGTGTGTGTGTGTTTGGAGTGTGTGTGTTTGGAGTGTTTGGGTGTGTGTGTTTTTGTGTGTGTGTGTGTGTGTGTGTGTGTGTGTGTGTGTGTGTGTGTGTGTGTGTGTGTGTGTGTGTGTGTGTGTGTGTGTGTGTGAGTATGTGTTCCGAGTGTGTGTATTTGGAGTGTCCGTGTGTGTGTGTGTGTGTGTGTGTGTGTGTGTGTGTGTGTGTGTGTGTGGGTGTGGGTGTGTCTATGTGTGCATGTGTGTGTCTGTGTACACGCACTGGGTCGTTACACAACTACTCAAAGTCCTTAAACTGCTGCATCACAATCACCAGTGGTTGCAAAACATTAGATGACATTAAATTAATCCCAAATAACCCCCCCCCCCCCACCACCACCCAGCCACCCTTCTCCAGTCCGGTGATGTCACGCCTGCTGACGATGTGAGAATCAGATCAGCCTTTTAATCTCACGCTGGAGCCCTGTAGGGTCCCCAGCGCCGCAGCCCTCCACCCGTAGCTGGTGGTTTTAGTTTGTAGCGCCACCTGTAACATAGCGTGGTCCCACAGCAGGGCCGCACCGACGCAACTATGGTATTCAACGCTGTTTCATCTCTTGCCTGTTTTTAGAAATTCTAAAAGTAGAAGGTTCACAGAGGAACCTCAACCAAATATATTTGTCTTTCTGACGCAAACCATGGCAAAATCTATTATTAGTTTTACATTTCAGCACAACCATGGATAGTGAAATGCATTATAATACGAATAAACTTTAGAAGGCATATTAAGTGGAAAGAACTTGAACTAACACCAAACAAAAACAGTTAGTAAGATTGTTAATGTATACTCGTTAATAATTAGATATTATTTAAACAAACAATTCCATTTTTATTATTATGCTAGGCACATAATGAGCCCACATAGATACAAATCAACCAAAGCAATGTTCATTGATTGGTGATGTTTGATAATGTGTGCACAATGCACATGCTAAGATAACACAAGAGACCCTGATGAAAAGTTGTAATTGCATGCGCCCTCATTTAACGATTTCAACCTGTCACTGCGTCAGCTCTCCTCCAATCACAACCATCTCTCCTAATGAGAACTGTCTCCACAAAAGTTCACCAAATCAGCTCCTTAGCTGATATGGCTTATTCAGTTCAGCACACTTCAGTCTCCGGGTTTAGACAGTGGAACGACCAGACGCCCAGTTGGCCTCACCAAGAAAGACAACCATCAATGATCAATAGATGTAATGATCAACAGAACTTATATATATATATATATATATATATGTGTGTATACACTACAGATGAACATTTTGGGGTCACCCAGACATTTTCATGTTTTCCAGGAAAAATCACACTTTTACTCAACAGTTCTCAGCTATGCTAACATAATTGCACAATAAGCCTTTGAAGACGATTAGAGAAATAATGTACCATTAGAACAAACGAGTGATGGTTGCTGTAAATGGGCCTCTGTACAAAATGTGATGTTTCCAGCTAGAATAGTCAGTTACCACATGAACAATGTCTAGGCTGATTAATTTAATGTTATCTTTATTGAAAAAATAAGGAGATTTCTAAGTGACCCCAAACTTTTGAACGGTAGTGTATATATATATATATATATATATATATATATATATATATATATATATATACAGTATATCAACATACACAGGTGCAAAGGCACGTAGGTCTAGATACTACACTTTAATAACACATAAACACAGACACGATGTAGGCGTGGGCTGTGGCACTGACGATATCCAATCCGATGCCTTGAATAATATCTGTACAGCCTTGCAAAATATACATATCTACAGTCTGACAGCATGTCTGGTGTTACACCATTACATTAAGTACCAGGATAAGCATGCTATTCTTTGTACAAGGATAATATTACATAGCTTGTCCAAAGTAATGCACCACACATCTTATGGGTAAGAGTCGAAAGCAGTGCTGGTTTAAGTGCTGGCTTTGCTCTGCATCTCTCATCAAAAGCACTTTCTATATTTTGGTCTCAAAATCAGAGAAGCAAAAGTCAAGCACATTTCATTATGATTTAAAACGATTGTTTATCCTCGCTATCAATACCGTTATTTCAATGGTCCCTGATAAATTGAAACATTTACACCGATAAACCCAGAGATAATTGTAAATGGAGACCAAACATCCCACAGACACAGGAAGAACGATAGAGCAAGCGAGGATAAAATGAGGACACGAGGAAAGAAGGATCAGAGCCGACAACAGGGGCAATAAACTGATGATACACAGCAGGCCGTGCGACACAATACCGTACATCACATCAAAGATATTTTAATAGAATACCTACAATGACAGGACTGCTGCTGTTGACATACAATGCTATTTTTAACACGTCTACTTTTTGATGGATCCTTTATCATGTAAAGTAGCTTCCCTGTTGTGTATTCAAGGTAATGCCGATATAACCTGACGATGACGTTCCTTCATTCCCGTTACATTGACGACTAATTATTAAACTCTCCCTAAACTCAGGGCGTGGTGAGAGGGCCTAAACCTTTTGTTTTTGCAAAATACATAGTTCCAATAAGAGTCTAAATTTCATCTCTTGCGAACACAGTGTTTTGATAAAAAAACTAAATTGCAGTTATTCAGAATGCGGCATTCAGAAGCACGGTTAATCTGATTTATTATGAAACTCTAGAAGGTACTGTTCATGCAGACAGTGATACAGACAGACAGGCACAAAGAGAGAAAGACTTATTGCGATCACTGTTTTTACTGGGCCCACCAGACACCAATAACTGAAGTAATGGATGCTTGCAACAAGATGTCACTTTCCTATTTTCCTATTCCTTCCACTTTTCTCTCTCTCTCTCTCTCTCTCTCTCTCTCTCTCTCTCCTCTCTCTCCTCTCTCTCTCTCTCTCTCTCTCTCTCTCTCTCTCTCTCTCTCTCTCTCCCTCTCTCTCTCCAAGTCTCTCAGATTTGAGACATTAAGTCCACACAATGCTGAACTTCTGGGAAATCTATTTAATCACACACACACACACACACACACAACACACACACTCACACACTCACACACACACACACACACACACACACACACACACACACACACACACACACACACACACACACACACACCCATTATACACACATGCACACAACAATCAAGCACGCACAGACACACGCAGGCATAGCTACACACACCGCATGCCTCCAACATCTGTTCTGAGGACCCCAACTGGGTCATCGACATCTGTTTTGATCATGCTGAGTGAGAGGGAGCGGGAGAGTGTTAGAGACAGAGACAGAGAGAGAGAGAGAGAGAGAGAGAGAGAGAGAGAGAGAGAGAGAGAGAGAGAGAGAGAGAGAGAGAGGAGAGGAGAGAGAGAGAGAGAGAGAGAGAGAAAGAAAAGGACTGACAGAGAAAGTAGGTTGTTCGAAAATAATTATAGCAAAGAAAAAGCGAATAGCTGTTTAAAATATGACAAAAGGAACTATAATGTACTCATCACTAGACTGTAGCTAGTTATCTGGTGAACCAACTGCTCCCACTCTCCCGCCGTGGTTTGTGGGAAGTGTAGTTATGGTTAACGAAATGCGTTTAATAAATGTGTTAAATACACTTTTGTCATTTTAAATGCATTGGTGTGTCTATGATGCATGTTGCCTAACATTTATGGCAACTTTTAGGTCCTAAAACGTATTATGCCCTGAAATGTTGTAAATTACCTTTTTCTGGCAAAACATCCACGCCCAGCCAGGTAATGGAAGGGGCGGGACTACCCAGCTCTATTGATCAGTGTTGCATTTATACCTTTGATTGACAAGATGGATCCCCCAAACCAGCCATGGGAGAGATGCCCTGATTGGAAATGAGCCGGGAACAGTCTAAAATCTAGATTGCCATATTGGTAGATTGACAGCCTAATATAAACATTAAAAAACCAGCAAAGATATCAGATTACTTCTATTTCAACTTCTACACTAACGTTTTATATTTCTTCATTACAGAAAAGCATTTGTAATCCCAATCCCACTTTGATAGATCAATGGCGCAATAGTAAATTGAGCGGTGAAACATAGAGTTACAATCAAGAGGGAGAGACCCTGAGGCATGCAAAGCACTTCAAAGAGAAAGAGAGTGTGACGTGGGAGGGAGCGAGAGGGAGGGATGGGGAGGCGAGGAGAAGGAGGATGAAAGAAAGACAGTGGTTGTGGTTAAGTGATAGAGGATGAACACGACAGGCAGAGAAGGGGCGTCGACGTAAGCTCTCAGATGGGGAATTGGTAGCTAGGGAGGTTGTGCAGGAGGTGGTGGTGGCAGGGGAGATGGTGGTAGGGGGGTCGTAGTGGTGGGGATGGTGGGGTTTGAAGAGGTGGGGGAGGTGGAGCAGGTGGTGGTGGTGAAGAAGGGGGAGATGGTGGGGGGTCGTAGTGGGGGTGGGGGCGGTCCTGGTGTTGATGATGGGGTTGGATCAGGTGTTGGGGAGGGGGGGGGGGGACAGCTGCATAACTGCATTACAAATGATGACATCAGCCATCAAAAGCAGAAGGAGAAGAAGAGGTGGAGGGATTGATTACGAGTATCGACTAGAGACAGAGACGAGGCAGAGTTGGGCTGCCTTTCAATGCGGCTGTTGCGATCGGATGTGCTGGATCAGAACACAGGTCCGACGCCCACACCCGCCACTTGAAGGCAAACTCTGTGGCCGGATCTATGTTATGATGTCACTTTGCCCCAAAACATTTCTTGGTAAAATAAATCTGCTGAGATGGTGGAAGAGAAGGCCATATGCTATTCTCGCTGTTTAGAATGGTGTTAAATAGCCAAAAGCGTCCGCAGTTGTGCAGCCATGCATTGTTGAGAGGCTGTATCAAATATGTTCGTGTGCAAACGTTTAATCACTAAACGTTTGCACACAAACCATTGTGTGCAAACCACATTATATCCATCCACTAAATGTTCAGTGGATGGCCCAGGTAGGCGAAGTTCCCCACACGTTGCACAAGTTATACAACAATGCCCGCCGCAAGGAATGGCCCAACATCAAAATTGAAAGTCCGGTGGATAGCAACGTAGTGCTGCTGTTGTGTATTACAAACAAATCCCAAATCAATGGCAGCTTATGCAGTCTGAACGTTGTTGTTTTATTAAAGGTTAAGAAGATATTCTATATTCAACAGATATTCACACTCTGAATTAGTGATGCGAGCCGTTGAACTAACGACTCAAGCGCAGGTGTGAGTCCCGTTGTGTCTAGCGGTGTGCCCCGTAGACGGAGGGAACCCTGGCTGGCTCTTTGTAGGCATGTGCCGTGGTTCTAACTACGTAGCCAGTAGTCTGCCTTCACTTTGCCCCGATCGCCGTCCACACACCTGACCTCCACGAACGTGCTCTAGCTCATCGTACCGCGATGGGTGCAAGGTGCGATCGGGGACTGTGCAGACCAGACGGTTAATGCATCCTGCCGTGATCGCATGATAAAGGAAGCAGGAACAGGACAAGAACGGCGGTGTAAAAGAGAAGGAATGAAACAAACCCCATAGCGCTGGGATCCTTGTACCCTCCTAACCTTTAAGAGCCCCGGTCAGATGACCTTAAAGCCGGGGGGACGTGCTCCCCCCGGCTCAGCCCACGACACACTCTTGTCATAAGGGAAAAGGGGCCTGACAGAGAGAGAGAGAGGAGAGGATAAAGGATTGAAGTTCAAGAAGAATTCGTTATTGGTAGTACAAATCAAAGGAGAGGCCGTGCTGGGTAGCTGAGTGCGGCGTGAAAAAGTATGGGATCAAAGAGATGTCTCAGATTCTCCCGCCTTCTGCCTGGACGCCTTCAAGTGCTCTCAGCCCCGACCGCTCGCCTCCTGTCACTTTGTACACAAACAACCACCAGCGCCATTCTTCTCCGAGACGCCACCTGATATGAAAGGAGAGCTCAATAACGCTAGCTCCTCTTCCTCGCTTCCATCTCTTTACGTTTAAGTTACGAAAACCCAGAAAGAGTGCCTAAGTGTTCATTTATTTGGATCCTGGCTGCTTGTCCTTGCTGCTGACTGCTCAAAATTGCTCAGAATGTGTTTAAAATAATTATAGAAACAAATAAAAAAACGAAACAAACGCGTCTCTTTAGATGTTTGCGTGCAAAGGAGATCAAGATCTACATGCAAAGACTTGGTGTTTTGGGACTGGGGACTGCCGACAGCGATGATGTTGAAGGATAAGATTGCTACACCTAGGGCCGGCTAGCAAAGAGGTAGAGTGGTAACTAAGGAGGATGACAGAATGAAGAATCATATGTCCCCTTTAGTGGTTTCAGGAGATGGGGAATCCAAACTGCAGCAAAATTGTGGGTTATATATATACATACATATATATAATATATATATATATATATATAAATATACTGTATGTATAGCTGCAGGCGGTGGCCTTTAGACTCTTAAATGACACACTTTCTCTAGTACGTCACACATCCATACATAAAGGCAAAATTGCCAGTGAACGCAGTGTTACAAACAAGAAATGGACTTTACAACTGTATTGGGGGCTTCGATCATTGGGAAAAGAGGTTAGTATTGATCTTCTCTCTCTCCCTCTCTCTCTTTCTCTATCTCTCTCTCTCTCTAATGGTTAAACGCAATAGACAGTGAAAGAGAAAATCAGGGACTGGAGAACGTGGTTTGATAATGACGAGAGGCGAAGGGTCAATGTGTGATTGGTAAAGCGATAAAGAGCAAACCAGAGGAAAGAGAGAAAGAATAGAGAGAGAGGGAGGGGGAGAGTGAGAGGAGAGGGGAGATGAATGGGGAGAGTGAAAGGAGAAGGGAGGAAGAGGGATGGGGAGAGTGAGAGGACAGGAGAGAGAGAGAGAGAGAGAGAGAGGGGGGGGACGAAGTGAGAGGAGGAGAGAGAGAGAGGGAGGAGAGGGGTGACGAGGACAGAAGAGAGGCACTCTGAGAAAGACGATTAATCAGAGGCGTGGTTTGTTTAAAAATATAAAAACGGTGCCTGGTTCCTTCTGTGTGGCCCTCTGCACCCTCCCCCTCTCTCTCTCTCTCTTCTCGCTCCTCTCTCTCTCTCTCTCTCTCTCTCTCTCTCTCTCTCTCTCTCTCGCTCCTTCCCTAGCCCAGTTGTAGTGAGAATTATCAGCACATGTCTACCTGGAATAGCATTCAGTCACACTGGGAACACGCTAAATCACTCACTCAAATACACACGCGCACACACACACACACACACACACACACACATGCACACGCACACGCACACGCACACGCACACACACACACACACACACACACACACACACACACACACACACACACACACACAGAAAGGTTGAGGAACCAGGCAATATGGTTGTTTGTCAGCAGCAGAGTATCTGCTAAGGGGTTGGAACCAATGCTGATGAAAACGGAATAAAACATAAGAGAAAAACTGTGAGTTGGAGAAAGATTTAAAAGGTCACACAAGTGCAGACGGGCAGAGCTTAAAAGGATTATTATTCGCTTGAGAGAGAGAGAGAGAGAGAGAGAGAGAGAGAGAGAGAGAGAGAGAGAGAGAGCGAGAGCGAGAGAGAGAGAAAGAGAAAGGGAGAAAATGAGGAGAGGAAGAGGGAAGGAGGGAGAGTTAGAGGCAGGCGAATGGAAAGAAAAAAGGAATGAAAGATGGATGAACTGAAATTGCCTGATGTGACTTTCAAACGATTGAAGTGTAGATATGACTCTTCAGTTTTTACTGTGTATGCATGGATAGCTGTGATCCATTTATCACATGGCCAGCTCCCAATGAAGGCGGACATTATGAAAGTACTGTTAGGAGTAGACACACACACACACACACACACACACTGCCACACAAGTGTGGCAGAACCACAGCACAGCCGTAGCACCTTGCAACCGCTGGTGCCACAGTTATACACGCATACGCACAAACACACACAAGAGCACACACACACACACACACACACACTAAAAGCTGCTTTTGTACTTGACCTCCTGGACTGTATTGTGTATTTATTATATTGCGGTCAGGCATTCACTCAGGATTTCTATAGGTTGTTTACATCACCGGGCCCAGGGAACATTGCCCGCCAGATATACTGATGATAGAACTCCTCTTCCTACTGCCCACCCCCGCGAGATGAAGTCACGATGTAACGCGTCCCATAGTGTTTCCCCCTTTATTCTCACACTAACTCTCCATCCCCAGCCTCTATGGCAGTGAAATGAAGATCTGTCACTGCTCCCCAAGGCCCACCGGGCCACACACCGATCATAACAAGGAAATAATGCAGACAATAAAGTAATGTCGGTTGCTTTTTTTTCTCTCTCTCCAAAGTTTTGAAATTAAAAACTAATATTCAGCCAATAAGCGCTCTCAAAAGAAACCCCTTTAGACCCTCGCTTACGCAATCGACAACAGCCAAATACATTCAGCACTGAGTGCTTTGTTGGTAAATACCAAGAAAAGGGGAACCGTCGGTGGAAGATAGCAGCGATTCAAAGCCATGGAAGCACATCTTCTTATATAAACCCTCCCCACAGCCACAACTTATGAAATATTTACGGGACACAGCTTATCTGCACAGTCAACAGTATGAAAACAAAAATTGGGTTTACAGCCAGCAAGATGATATTAACAATATTCACAGCTGCGTAATCGCTCTCTCTCTCTGTCTCTCTCCCACCATTGTTTCAACTCTCTCTCTCTCTCTCTCTCTCTCTCTCTCTCTCTCTCTCTCTCTCTCTCTCTCTCTCTCTCTCTCTCTCTCTCTCTCTCTCTCTCTCTCTCTCTCTCTCTCTCTCAACATTAGAGCAGTGATTGCATTTGGTTTGATATTCATGGTTGCATGTTTTCTTTGAATCCAAGTTATTCCTTCACCAAAACAATATGTTTAAAAAAAGAAAAGATGATGTAGGTTGCGTTGATCCACAATGTGATGTGTGGATCCACAATATCCACAATGTGGATACATAATAATCGATAATAATAATACTTGTATGTAAGGGCATCTGGATCATCGCAACATGCTTACATTGTGTTCCTTGAAAGTCTTATTGTGTTACAGTAAAGTGATTCCAATTGACCTGATGTGATAAGACAGCTGTGAGTGTAATGAGCAGTAAATGTATCTGCCCTGCCATCATAGCCCCATGACTGGTGGTTGTTTCCCTCCATTCCTCTCCCTCTCTCGGCCTCTCACGGCCTCTCTTGCCCTGTCCATTTTGGCCCATTGGACAAGCAGCAGGCGTTTGGTTGCGTGTCACAGCTTATGAGCATATTTTCACATTCATCTTTCAGCATCAATTTGATAAATCTCTGAAAACATTATATTGTAATATACCAAGAATCAGGAGTCAAATCAAACTGATAGGATATATGTGTTTTTTTCCCCATCACAGGCAGGGCAGATGTATGGTGGTGATTGATGGCATTAGTCTTTATTTGTCAAATGTGCAGAACAGCCATAACAGCTTGTGATTGCATTCTGTGGGTCGGCTTTGGTGTGTCAGACCGCCTCCATTTCTGCGCCTGTGTTGGAGAATCAGAAAATTGCAAGACTGCAGCTCGTAAGAGACAGCAAGGTGTATTCATTCAGATCAGAACCAATCCAAATATATCAAGCAAAATGATGATGATGATGTTCCTTTTCATGATCCTTTTCAAACCTTAAGGACGTTGATGTTCTTACACCCTGGATAGTGGAGATTGAAGATGCAGAGTGAGTGAGTTGGAATTTCAATTTTCACCTTGCAATGAACGAGCGTTCTGTGCTCCCTCAGCAAAGGTCAGCACTGCTGCTGGGAACATGGCCATGTGTTAACCGCAGCGAGCGCACTCGCCCTTGTACTGTAGCTCACCCTGTGTGTGTGTGTGTGTGTGTGTGTGTGTGTGTGTGTGTGTGTGTGTGTGTGTGTGTGTGTGTGTGTGTGTGTGTGTGTGTGTGTGTGTGTGCGTGCGTGTGTGTGTGTGTGTGTGTGTGTGAGTGTGTGTGTGTGTGTGGGTGTGTGTGTGTGTGATGACGACCAGAAAGAACAGTTTGTTGCACTTAAGCACCGGCTGACCCATTCCATTTGTTGATTACACAACCAGCGGACCTGGTTGCTGAGAGTGTGTGTGTGTGTGTGTGTGTGTGTGTGTGTGTGTGTGTGTGTGTGTGTGTGTGTGTGTGTGTGTGTGTGTGTGTGTGTGTGTGTGTGTGTGTGTGTGTGTGTGTGTGTGTGTGTGTGTGAAGAGGGGGGGGTTGGGGGGAGGACGAGATGGACGTCTTTCTAAGAAGACACAAAGTGTACCCGTGGTGTCGTTGGCCCTCAGCAGCAGGAGCAGGTTGAATGGGGACTTACAAAACAGAGAAGCAGAGGAGAGGAAAGATAAGGAAAGGAGGCGCATGACAGCAGGAGACAGCGGTGGGTAATTAAGACCGCATTACAGCCCCCCCCCCCCCGCCCCCACCTCCCTAGCCCCATATCCATCGTGCCTTTTGTTTCACCATAGCATCCTCTCTCGGGGGCGTGTTGACCTTTAGCAAACATGTGACTCTGGTGAGTGTTTAAAAACATGGCGTCAGGTCTACTCTACACAAAGCGTGTCTCAGACCAATGGCTAGCTTGGCTGAAGACACTCGGCCCCAGCCTCCCTACTCCTCAAGGACTCAGACCACCTGTCCGCCCACCCACCCGCCCAGATGCCCTTGGCGTCTGGGTGGACCACACTGCCAGCAGTGTGGTCCGAAACCTTGCATGCTGTGCGTGAGTATTTGCATGCGTGCGTGGATGTGTTGAGAGCATTGGCTGGCTCTCTCCATGCAGACGACGAGTGACCCGAGCAGCTGGGAGAAGATGGGGAAGGAGGGGGGAGGGGGGGCCTGTCTTAATCCTACATAGCATACATTGAAAAGCCTCCAGCACATGATCTGATTATGGTTGTTTCATAGATAGATAGATGGATGGACAGACAGACAGACAGACAGACAGACAGACAGACAGACAGACAGACAGACAGACAGACAGACAGACAGACAGACAGACAGACAGACAGACAGAGAGACAGACAGACAGACAGACAGACAGACAGACAGACAGACAGACAGACAGACAGACAGACAGACAGACAGACAGACAGACAGACAGACAGACAGACAGACAGACAGACAGACAGATTGATTGATTGATAGATCATCAATTGCTTTAGCGTGCGTAAGTTTTCCCAAGATATCTTCAGATGACAGGTGATTTGTCACTGATTTCTTAAACAGTAAGCATTCGTCTTGAGTCGTGTCCTCTACATCCATCAGGCAGCGTGGCCTCGGCACGTAGACGCCTATGCACCGCCTAATGGAGGCACTAATTGAGTTGTGCTGCATAAGCTGTAGGTACAAACAAGGTCAGCCGCCCGGGGCTGACTGCACACTGGAACTTATTAAAAGCTTGCCGGCTCAGAGACGCTGGAGTTCACTCCACTGTAAATATCTATATAAAGATAGATGTATAGATATCTATATGGTATATATATATATAATATAATATAAAGTATATCTATGTATATATGGATGTAAATATACTATATTGAAATGTGAATAAGACATCCTGAAGAGTATCAATGACAGATCACTCCTTTAGTTGGTATTCACAAAGGGAATGTACAATTCTCACAACTATCTGAAGTTCTCTCAGTGAAACTATAACCTCGGAAAGCAATTTATGAAAAATGATTCTGTAAGGGACTGAAGGATACCGTCACATCTGAATGGATGCTGACCTCAACATTCACTCCCAGAGCACTGAACTGATGATACATGTACGTCACCAACCCATCATCTGACCCCCAATGACCCCCATGGCAACGTGTGACAGAATACACATGATGGCCCTGCTGTCACATAATCTTTTGGATATTTACATCAAAATGATATTCTATTTTGTAATACAAAATCTGTCATGAATGGATGACATTGGCAAACACTGGAGTCATTTGTTCAGGGACATTTCCAATGATTTCCAATTGTATTGACTATTTAAGCAATTGGGGCAAATAGCTGTATTATAAGACTATAATAGCATAGTATATTGAAGGAAGGGTTAAGGCTGAAATTTCAACTGGAAAATTCTAAAGACAGTGTATGAATCCAGAATATATATAATCTCTATTAGTGATCGACCTATATATCGGCCAGCCAATATTATCGGCCGATATTTGCGTTTTTTACCTGTAGCGGTATCGGCTGATTTTTTTATTTTTTTATTTAATTTTTTTCTCTTCGGCATGATTTACAGACAGTTCAATAAATGTTACTTTTTTTAAATTGAGACATTGCAACATTTGTTATCATCATTGTGTCATTTTTATGATGTTAATTGAGGGAGGCTTAGCCTGGAAATTCAGACCGACATTTAGAAAACTGTAGGGTCTGGCAATGAGCAATGAAAATGGCCAACCCTTGAGGGGCCGCACCAAGCATGCATTTGAAAATATCAGAAGAATACAAGGGGTGACGTATCCAGACCAGTGGAGCTAACCAATAGATAAGACTCAGAATATACACGAGTATATTGCTCGTTCCCAGAGTGACTCGCTGAGCAAATTCAAATTGTGCTCCCGCGAGAACTCTGGATTTCCAGGGTATTATCGGCTCCAAATAGTGGCTCAAGAAAATTGGTATTGGTGTATCGGTTATCAGCTAAGGCTGATGAAAAAAAATCAGCATCGTATCGGCCCAAAAAAATCCATATCGGTCGAACCCTAATCTCTATATGCACTTTGTCTACCAATTGAAAATAATAATACAGGGAGAAATTAAACATTATTCTCGAAATCTAACCCACGCACAAGAAATATATTTAATATTGTCACATTGTACCATTTAGATGGAAGAATAAAATCCAATCAATCTCTTCTTTCTTTAAACTAGAATTTAGAGCAGTTTCATTATTTGAGAAATTTGCTCACAAGAGTCTTTAACTTATTGGGTTGTCGCTTCACAGTTTAATGCACTTTTTGTAAGTTGCTTTGGACAAAAGTGACAGTTTAATAAATGGAATGTGATGGAAAAGACGACTCACACATCTTAGTGCAACACGTTATTTATATGTACACATGTATCTCTCTCTACGCAGATTGGAAGCTTTTTTGTAATTCTGCAATTGTAACATTTGTCCCCCCTACAAAACACACACACACACAAACACACACATACACACACATACACCACCTCCAACACACACCTTCAGCTTGCCCTAACGACCCCTTCCACTCACCTCCCTCCCTCCATCTCGTCTCCAATTGTCTTTTTGGTTGTTTTATTTTAGACTGGAAGATCTCAGCTAAACGCCACGGGCACCATCCCTTCCCAGTCTCTAGCTCCCTTGGTACCGCTGCTCCAGATCTTTCTGTTCTGTTCAAGCACCCAACCCACATACCAGGCCCGGGGGAGGGGAGGGGGTACAAACCTTGACCTTTTGCCTTGCCTCTCCTCCGTCCACACACCGCCCGTAAACCACACCACACCCGACCACATGGCCCACATTGCCTCACGATTGGCAATTCATTATTAAACTGCCAAAAATAAAGTGGGCTTGGGGGTCACATGTTCCATTAGAGAGAGACTCTGGGAGGATGGTGAGACGCAACAGTGCTGTGTTTCTCTTGGAAATACCCATCATTGGACAAGACATTTTGGACAATACTGACTGGATAAAGACATGCGATCATCTCTGTGTAATCAGTAGAACGATCCTCCCCTTAAAGGTGCTGCAGGTAAGAGTTAACAGCGTAAGCTTTTGTTGAGTGAAATGCTCTTTGAGAATATCTGTTTTGTGTAAGAGCATGTCTTTAGATGTTAGACCCCTCCTGGCAAATTTCTGACCAATGCCATTGGTTCATAGAAATCAAAAGACAAGCCTTTGTTGGTTTATGTTCTAACCTCTCTGGAAGCGGACACAGGGCATTGTGCAGATTTGGAGAGGTGCTCAACTCATATCAATTTGAGCAGACCAACGTCCCTTAAAAATTATTGCTTTTCTCATTCCTTCCTTTCTCCTTGTAGCAAACACACCACCCCACGGGCACAACAGTTCCAGTCCCAGATACTGTTACACAGCTCCCCCATACCACTGGTCACTGAAGACTACACCCATAGCACTGTTCACTGTCTACACCCATACCACTGGTCAATGACTACACCCATACCACTGCCTCACTGTCTACACCCATACCACTGGTCACTGTCTACACCCATACCACTGGTCAATGACTACACCTATACCACTGCCTCACTGTCTACACCCATACCACTGGTCAATGACTACACCCATACCACTGGTCAATGACTACACCCATACCACTGCCTCACTGTCTACACCCATACCACTGGTCACTGTCTACACCCATACCACTGGTCAATGACTACACCCATACCACTGCCTCACTGTCTACACCCATACCACTGGTCAATGACTACACCCATACCACTGGTCAATGACTACACCCATACCAATGGTCACTGTCTACACCCGTACAACTGGTGAATGACTACACCCATACCACTGCCTCACTGTCTACACCCATACCACTGGTCACTGTCTACACCCATACCACTGGTCAATGACTACACTCATACCACTGGTCAATGACTACACCCATACCACTGCCTAACTGTCTACACCTATACCACTGCTTCACTGAATAAAGCTCTACCTCTCAACCTCCCGACAAGACGCTCCAATCTCAACCTCGATTTCAGCCTGCCTTACAGATGTCTCCGTGTAGCTCGAGACCTATGAGATCGTATACAGAAGAGGCTTCGTCCCAGACAAATCCATTCAGTTCAACGTAGCAAAGCACAACAGTCTGCTTTGGTTCTTGGTCTTTGGTCAACTCTGATTTATAAGAATCTTGGTCTAACAATTGAAAACTGGAAAGCGATGGCAGAGCAGTATGTGGAGGCTGTTTCCCATCCATGCAGAGAGCCATTCTATATTATCAGTGAAATTAATTGTGTAATGCTTTCTTGTAGTTCTTGTAGTTTTACCATTGGCTAATATTATTTCTGGAGATCTATAGTACTGTAGTGTTAATAAGTCAAACAAACAAGTTAGTTGGAATGCAAAAATGTCTACCCTTTTCAGTGGCCTGCTGCAGTTCAGAGGAACTAACAACACTGTGTGACAGAAAACTGAAACAGTTCCTGTGCTGCTTTCAGAGTTCTCAGAGGAGTCTTAAAAGCAGGACGTCCCACTACGGCTTAGGCCCAAGTGTGTAGGGTCTTTGAGGGACTGGGAGCAGTTTAGCTCCGGTGTCCCACATCATCAGAAGTGCAAACACCCACACACACACACACACAATCCGATGATGAAGATAGTAATTATTCTCCTAGCATCAGGTTTCCCCTCTTGGGCTGCCAGGGGCAGTATAGTTATTCAGGTCAAGGAGAACCAAATCGGTAAGAGAAAGGAAGAGGAGCGTGAAAAAGAAGTCAAGCGAAAGTTGTAGCACACACCTGTGAAAGTAGTGAACACCTGCAAAAGCAAAAAGTACATAGTGTGTCTTTGGTAAGTCAAACAGAGCAAACTAATGGCAGTAACCTCTGCAAGCTTGCAAATTGTCGACAACAATGGACTTTGACTTTAAACAGTGAAGATATTTTGGGTAAGGATCAGGCCTCTGTCCCTGCACAATATTAAATAAATCACCATGAACAATATTTGACCTTTTGAATTATTCCAAAAGGTGTGGCATGCTTATTACTAAATCCAGTAAGAAGTGGTCCCCGGAGAGACATTTGCCATGACATGAATGTGACTGCTATCCATCTTAGCCCTAAATATAGATCTGAGACACCGGAGGACAACTACCTATTAAACCGGCTCCAAGGCAAGCCGTTGACAGATTGCAGATGTATAAGCAACGAGGATAAGTCCGGGGAGAGAGAGTAAGTACATAATACTATTTCTATAGTAGAGATAGATGAGGGGATGGGGGAGGGAGTGAGAGGGGGGATTACATGATGGAAAAGGGCAGGAGAGTTGTTCGGGAGGGCAGGACAGCATTGGCGTCAGGGGAGAGGGATGGGGGACAGATACAGATCTAGCAACTTGCTGGAACCCACACACACACAATTTGCCCATTTCTTCCGGTAGTTGGCTCTCTTTCTCTGCAATTTCCTATATCTCTGGTAGATCCTGTCATTTACATGAAGCTGTGGAAGTAACGTGAAGGTAATGGGAAAGACACCCGTGATAAGTGTAGGTTCACTGGACAAATCTAACTTTCAGTATCTGCACCAAAAAAAAGAGAATTGCAAATTGTTGGTGGTGTTCATGTTTTGTGTCTTAACATGACTATTACAGTTTTGGATTAGAACGAGTCAATTGATGCCATCACACCACCGCACAGGTAAGGACCCTTCAAACATATACAAAGGATCACAACTAAGTAGATGAGATGTTTTTCATGCATTTACTTTAACCTTGCACCAATTACATTCAGAAACACTTGCAACCTACTTATGGAATGCTCTTATCGTAAAACCTTGGTTATTTTCAAGAGGGTAGGATTGAAGTATAGGACTTGGTAAGGGAGTGTGTGTAGTTGAGTTGTCTCTGTCTGTGTTGAATACATAAATACAGCAAATATATGCATTTGCCTTCCAGGCTGTTACATTGGGAGTGGGAATTTTGCAAACACATGAGAACATAATTCATCAGTAAGACAAGCTTGAAAAGCAAAATCAATCTATGGGACCCAAATAACGGCAAAATGAGAAAGACGCTGTAATTTCCCATCAAAGCCGTCCTGTGAGCAGCCTTGCAGCAACAGCGATGCTAATGATTTAACATACTCTAGTGACATGCCACTTTCTCGCACACACAAACGTTCCCGCACGCACACGCACACAAACACACACACACACACACCTTTATCAAGAAGGGCGGCTCAGCAAGATTTTCTCATTTGCTCATTATGATGTCGCTCCATAGAAAGCGGTCCCCGGGCTGGAAACGGAAGAGGAGAAGGTATCCCACAATATAATCTGGGATCCAGCTGCCCCACTATGTTATTGGAGAACTTCAGGGGGGGGGGGGGGAACCGCACAGGGCCTGACGGAAACACAGCACTGCAAGTATAACACAACGTGTCAAATACTTTAACACACAACACTCATAGTGTAGGTTGAGCGTGCAGCTCCAGCGGGCACGGCAGCAAAACAACAACAACCACTGATTGCTGGCTGATTCTCCTCTTCCGTTTTATGTGGCACTACAACAACATCCTTCAGAGGGACAACAGAAAGATGACTCCGGAGGTACTGTAGCTGGGCGGCGGTCACTGACAGCTCGTGGTGTAAACAGGACACTCTGGCATTTCGGGTACATGACAGATCGCCTGGTCACCATGTCACCGGTGACTGACTACCAGAGGCATGGCATGGCAAGGTTAGGATGAGGGAAACACAAGTGTGTAGCGCATGGCTTGGCTTTTATGCAAACATTCAATGGTTCAATGGCTGTTCTGTTGAACGCTCAGACTGAAGGGGAGCAGATTGATCACGGTTTGGATATCAGGTAAATAAGCAGCTCCGTCAGCAGAACAAGGAAGACATTTGTCTGCAGAGAAATTAGTGATACAATATCACAAGATGTTTCTGTGAAAGGCAATGTATTATGGGAAGTGGTTCTGACTGATCACGTTTAGTGTCACAGCTCGGTAGAGAAAAAAAACATAAACTTTGTTAAAAAACAACTTTTTTGTTACATCGATGGTGAATAAATAAAACCCTTCAGTCAATTGTTACTTAAAAATAATGACAGTGGCTTTCATGAGAACAGATCTGGTGCTATGCCGTTAGAGAGAGACGTTTGTTGTATTACTTGGATTACTACAAAGGTTTCACTTGTCTGCCACTTTTACGCAAAAGTCTGGTGTTTCTTTATGGGCCACCGCTAGCTGCAGTCAACACAACACGCGCAAAAACACCCACACACTACACACACACACCCCGACCTGGTTCAATATCCAATATGTTTTGTCTACATACAAAGAAAGACAATTCAAAACAAAGAAAACAATTAGATCCATCTCGATTATCCCGCAGTGTGAGGCGGCGGCGACGCTAAACAGGGGCTCTGATTGTGGCTCCTTGGTTCCAGCGGTGGTTTGATAGCGTTGTGCTCACCGTTGTGGAAATAATGAAACAAAAAAACTTGTCTGCAGTCATTACAGCTATTACATGGGCCTGTAAATGCATCCCAGGTCCGCCCGGCGCCTGATCGATTTTTCTATTTCGGATTTGCTTTCTCTATTACCGGCCCTGGGGGGCGTGTGACTCGGCCCCCCCTAATTGACACCGTCTACAAGGGACTGAAATAGGACCACCGGTTCCTGATGCTGTTTGTACGCTTCCTTCATTGACCAGCCTTTCTATTTATTTGTTTCTCCTTCGTGTTGCTTCTCTGTGTCCGAGGTCCGAGAGCTGAGACCAAATGAAATCCTAAAGTGGAAGCCTGGAAATGCCAAGCGTCGGGTTTATGATGTGTATCAAACTGCAACAGAGACACAGCTGGTGGATGCTCTGCCATCTCTAAAGTATCGTATTCTCTTTTACGGGGTCCTGGAGGGGCTTCACTGTCAATTGGGAGAAGAAAGAAAGGAAATGGACTATAAGAAGAAGAAGAACAAGGTTTCAATTTCCACCAGTGGACAGTTTTATGTCTATTTCCACGGGAACATTTTGGTAAGGGACAGATAGAGAGAGAATGAGAGAGAGAGAGAGAGAGAGAGAGAGAGAGAGAGAGAGAGAGAGAGAGAGAAGAGAGAAGAGAGAAGAGAGAGAGAGAGAGAGAGAGAGAGAGAGAGAGAGAGAGAGAGAGAGAGAGAGAGAGAGAGAATAGTGCAGGGTGAAGATGAAAGCTTAGTAGTGGCAGCAAATGGAAACGTGCCGCAGAAGGGGGTAGGGGGGATAGTATCTGATGACGGGGTGGAAGAAGTGCAACAAGAGACGAGGCGAGGAGGAGGAAAACACGTGGAGGAGCGGCGGAGAGAAAGAAGTGTTTTCCCTCCGTTGAGAGGAGATGCAATAAAACGAGCAGAGGATGGAGGCAAGAAAGTCAGTGGGAGACTCATCACCCACAAGGGCCACCGGCGTGTAATGCCGAGACCCACACACACACACACACACACACACACACACACACACACACACACACACACACACACAGACGATAACACACACACACCGACGATCACACACACACACTCCCGATCGCACACACACAACACACACACGCTTTAGTGCACCCCCTCACTCATACACACCCACACTAAAAAACAAACAAACACACATAATCCCTCTCCCTCACACACACACAAACACGCACACACACACACACACACACACTTGACTCCTCCTCCCCACCCGAGATCATTAGCCGAGGCACACAGCAAGGTTTAGGAATAATTGGCTGCCTCTTCTGTCTTTAATGGCACAAGGTGGTGGTGGTGGTGGGAGCAGATCAGAGGGGCGGGCAGCGGCGGGGAAGAAGGAGCTGCTGCAGAGAGAGCTGTGTCTCCTTTTACTGCAGCCAGCGGTCACCTGTTTCTGCGGCGCCCGTAAAAAAAGAGAAAAAAGCACTAAACAGAGCGCGACACACCGCCGCGGCCGCTGCCCCACTCAGCTCATGGAAAGAGACATCGATAAAGGACCGTGCCAGGCCCCACCCCCCAAGGCCCCACCCTGTCAGACACCACCCCCCCCCAGGCACCACCCCCCTGTGCTCCAGCGCGTCACAGAGGCACACACGTCACTCGAGGGCCCGTTGACTGGCAGGTAGTAGAGGTCAAAGGTCATCCGTTGCACAGGATCGGTGCACCATACCAGTCAAGGGCTTCAACCGAGGGGGTGAGATGCACCAAGGTAGGTCTTTGTAGGTGTGTGTGCGTGTGTGTGCGCGCGCGCGCGCGCGTGCGTGCGCGCGCATGCGTGTGTGTGCGTGTGTGTGTGTGTGTGTGTGTGTGTGTGTGTGTGTGGTTGTGTGTGTGTGTGGTTGTGTGTGCGTGCGTGTTAACTCCAAATCGACTGAATTCATTCATGTAGTGATTTCCGTGCCGCTCCAAGGCCCACTCAAAGCCTCCACAGAGAATGACTCATGTTCCTCCACACACACACACACACACACACACACACACACACACACTCACACACACACACACACACACACACACACACACACACACACACACACACACAAACACACACAAACACAGAAAAACACACACACACACACACACACACACACACACACACACACACACACACACACACACACACACACACACACACACACACACACACACACACACACACACACACACACACACACACACAGATGGGGCTTATGAGTATTGCTTCAGGACAGGTCAGCTCAGAACTGCAGGATCGAAACAGCAACCCACCACAATGCTAAACCAGCCTCATTATTTCATGGAGACATGATAACTGGAAATATATCCGACATTTAGGCTTGTTTAAAGTAATTTGAGTACAAACGTTCATTACAATTGGACATGGTTTATGTGGCTTTTAGTGTGTGACCTTTGCAAAGGAGAGGGGGAGGCTCTGCCCACATAGTAGTTCTGACCCATGTCTAGTTCATCATTTGAATCCATATTTGTCCTGGATAGGTTTTAAAACCAATCAAGGTAAGTGAGCGCAAGAGAAAGACAGAGAGAAACAGAAAAAGAAAGAGAAAGAGAGAGATGACAAGAGACAGCGATTGCAGGGTTGTACCGACCCTGACGTTTTGAACCCCCCAGCTCCTCTTAATAATCCATCGTGTCACCAGGTTTAACCGTCTGCTGGAAAATTAGCCTATTTAGCAGCTTTTTCAATGTTTAAACGAGGCCAAAAGATACCAAAAAGCGCAAAAACATGTTGGTAATTGATTCAACACAAATAGACAAGTCGCAATGTTCCTTTCATGGCGAGCCCCACCCCACAATAGCGGCCGTGTGATTTCTCTTTGGGTCAATAACGCTGCCATGCAGTTTCATCGAAATGTTCAATGTAGACGAGTGGATCTGACAGCCACCGGCGTCCACGCAGCCATCCTGCCTGACACAAGATACGCACTACGGATTTACCTTTCCGGGCAGAGCGCTCCAAAATGGGCCCAAACGGGCAGAGGTACATTTGGTCTGCTCACGAGATCAACGTCCTCAGCCAGACCCCCGTAACAAGGACTTCTCCTTCACTGTATGGTCAGGAGATGTGGAGGACCCCCCCGCTGTTCAGGTGAACCTCAGTGCCCTCAACTGACGATGCTTTGGCAGAGCAGTCAGTAAAAACACTGGCGTTCAAATTCAATTGGTTATATATTTAAATGAATTACTGATATCCGATAGGCTTTAATAGGCGTTATTGAGGATGGTTTGTTTGTGATCTGCTCACTTTTGATCGAATGTTTTCAAACTAAATTTAAGATACCCCTTTCCCTACCTATGATGTAGATAAGCAACAAGCCAAATGTACCAACCTTAGTGTACTTATTTACTCACTTATTGTATGTTGTACGTCCTGGCACTTAATACACGCACTTATGGTATGTCGTACTTAGTTATAGTAATTAGTTGTGTAGCATCTTATCCTAGCTATCTTTGTTGTGTAACCTAGTGATTGTTGGTGCTTTGCACTTGGTTCTAAGAACATCCTTACTGTACCAACAGAGATGTATTGTTTCTCTTTCTTCCGACAAATGTACTTATTGTAAGACGGTTTCCATAAAAGCGTCTGCTAAATGCCCTAAATGTATATGTAGCAAGCAACCCAGCCCTCGCTCCTTCCCTTCAGCGTGGGAACACAGAGCGCTTATTTTGAGACAAGGAGAGAGGTGGAGTTTGACGTAGACAACATTGTGTGGACGGTGGTTGTGGCCATTATATGATGCTGTTTGACCCTCAATTACCGTGGGACAGACGACTATTGAACAAACCCTCCCTGCCCTTCTCACTGGTCAGAAACGCAGGTATGCATTCATAAACCCCCCATAATCCACGTCCTTATGTAATGAAATAGACCTGTGTGAGGCGCTGATTTTGGGGCCCATGTTACCTTATGGCGAGCCATAGCTCCCAGTGTGCGGGATACCACATAGAAATACAAATATGAAACACAATGAGACCACTTCCTACACAGAGCAGCATCAATACCGCCAGAGCCATTGCAGTCAACCTTGTTCAGCAGGTCCTGATCACCGGTTAGCCATTCCTGCGTCAACATCCATCGCCATTCTGCAGGCTTCACAAATTTGAATTTTTATGTATGGGAGCACGTGTGTGTACGTGTTTGTTTATGTGTGTCCGTGAGTGTGTGTGTGTGTGTGTGTGTGTGTGTGTGTGTGTGTGTGTGTGTGTGTGTGTGTGTGTGTGTGTGTGTGTGTGTGTGTGTGTGTGTGTGTGTGTGTGTGTATGTGTGTGTGTGTGTGTATGTATGTGTGTGTGTGTGTGTGTGTGTTGGATGGGGAGGTATGTGGGGAATCAAGCCAATCTAAGCCCACCCAAGGTCCAACGAAGGGTGTCAAGGTCCTACTTGAGATGCCAAGACATAAAATATAGTGTGTATATCTTTATGTGTATGTGTGTATATGTGTGTGTTTGTGTCTGTGTCTGTACGTGTGTAAATGTGTATGTGTACGTGTGTGTGTGTGTGTGTGTGTGTGTGTGTGTGTGTGTGTGTGTGTGTGTGTGTGTGTGTGTGTGTGTGTGTGTGTGTGTGTGTGTGTGTGTGTGTGTGTGTGTGTTTGCACGTGTGTGTGACTGTGCATGTATCTGTATGTGTGTGTGTGCGTCTCTGTCTGTGTACATGTATATAGATATGTGCGAGTGTGTATTATGTATTCGTCTGTGTGTTTGCGTGTGCGTGTGTAATACATGCATTCCATAATCCTTTGACTTACAGCTGACCTGCCTATACGTAATGGAACCTTAATTCACAGTGACTTTCAAGCCATTTTACATGGCTGATGTCCTTCTCTGGGACGAGTGCGGGCCAAGGGGTCACCGCATCAAGCGTTTCTCCCTGACGGTGTCCTTTATGAGCTCTACTGTACACGGCCGCATCACAGAGGCCAGGGAAGTGGCCTAGTGTACAACACTCAAGGAGTGCACAATGGTTGGGATTAGTACTGAATAGAGTAAGTGTTGATCACGGCCGCCCCCCTATAAGGGCTCTCTCCTTTAAGAGCTCTAGTCTAATCTTTATTTCATCATCTCTGTCTCTCCCTCATGCTCTTTATTTTGCTCTCTCTCTCTCTCTCTATCTCTCTCTATCTCTCTCTCTTGCGTGCTCTCTCACTCTCTTGCGTGCTCTCTCTCTCTCTCTCTCTCTCTCTCTCTCTCTCTCTCTCTCTCTCTCTCTCCCTCTCCCTCTTTCGCTCTCTTTCTCTCTCTTTCTCTCCCTCTCTCTCTCTCTCTCTCTCTCTCTCTTTCTCTCCCTCTCTCTCTCTCCTTCTCTCTCACCCTCTCTCTCCCTCTTTATGTCTCTCTTGCATTCTCTCTCTCACTCTTTTTCAAATTATCTCTATCTTTCTCTCTCCCTCTCTCTTTCTTCTCTCTCTCTCCAGCATGCTCTCTATCGCCCTCTCTCACTCTCTCGGCTCCATTCAGCCCCCATTCAATAAATGATATTAATTATTAATTGAATATGCAGTGTACAGTATTCAAGAGTTAGAATGTGTGTGTGAGTGCTTATGTGTGTGTTTGTGAGCGCATGCATGTGCGTGTGCGTCTGTGTGTGCGTATGCGTGTGTGTGTGTGTGTGTGTGTGTGGAAGCTGTTTGTAAGTGTGACAGGGACTGATGTCGCTGCTCCACCACACATTTAGCTCCTTATGTAACAACGAGACCAGCATTAGCACGCGCCGGCTAAACACAAAGACTAAGCAATAAACAACAATGGCAGCAAGATGCTGGTGGCTATATTAAGAACATGGGCCAGATGGAAATCAAGTTGTGCTGGTTACCTTGAATAATGTTCATTTACTACTAATCAATGTCAATTAGTTCTTGTATGTGTGGGCGTGGGCGTGTGCGTGCGTGCTTGTGTGTGCGTGTGCGTGTGCGTGTGCGTGTGTGTGTGTGTGTGTGTGTGTGTGTGTGTGTGTGTGTGTGTGTGTGTGTGTGTGTGTGTGTGTGTGTGTGTGTGCTTAAGATTCATGTTATTGACTCCTTTGTCTCTTATGCAGTTAAACTGCACTTTATAAAACTTTGATTCGATGGGTACTGATAGCTAAGGCATTTTACAAATGCTGTCATTTTAGGTATTATTATATTCTTTACATAGGCATACTAGTGTATAATATAGATAGTAGGCCTTTAACAATACGTCTATAGTCATAAGACTAGTCTTGTGCTATAGTACCTCATTAGAAATTCCCACAACTGCAGGGGCATTCAATTAAATTCCATCTACACCAATAATGATGAGACATGTTGTCTCTGAGACAATTCTGAAGATATAATTCTGAAACTACACCGATACAGTGAATCCGCCAATGCCCCTGACGGGCACCCCGAGGTTAGAGTGAGCGATACAGTCTGCATCCGTGAAACGTGACGCCGTGTGACGCCAAGAAACAGCATCATCGTTCCTCTTCAACTGATAGTTCCAATAGCAATAGTGACCGCCTCACAGTTTTCAACGATATAGTGCCTCCCTCCTGTTACTCTACCGTGCTAATTAATGCACTGCCACTAATTAGATGATATAGCACAGCAGAATAGAATCGTGTGGCAAACACCCAAGAAACAAAAGCAATGCTGCAATAGGTAAGCTTGAGTTTACAGAGTACGTATGTAGGATTTAACATACTGTAGCCCACTTTGTCCTGCAGTTGAGAGCAGCTCTAGTCCATCTTTATCTACACATTACCTCTAGAGTTGGGACCAGGAACCATCCCGTTCGCATCCTCGCCTCGTGTTCCGCATCGCGTGCCCCAAGACACACTTCATTCATAAATTCGATGGCCTAAAAAGCCATACGACGTTGCCTTATTTATTTAACATTGCATGTTTTAAACATAAATAGCCTAAGTATGGAAGGAATCGGGACATGCAACCACTGATGTGTTCTTATTTTAACAA